>NC_053429.1:72209991-72509991 GCF_007990345.1 Gossypium hirsutum | reverse complement strand
AACTCCAAGTTAAACAGAGGTGGATTGAGTAGATTAAGGGTAAAAAGTTGAAAGATGAATCATTGGGTACTCGATTTCGTCTGATAGAGAGTGGGAAAACTTCAGATTTCAGATTGAATAGCGAATGGGGTACTTTGCTTCTGTGGGAGAGTCTGTGCACTGAAAGATACTGATTTGAGGCGCATAGTAGCCCTTAAGCTGTGTATCCTGGCAGGGATAAGATGTACCGAAATCTTTGACAGTTATATTGGTGGCCAGGTCTTAAGCGTGAAGTTACCGATTTTGTGGGTAAATGTCTAACTAGCCAACAGGTTAAAACGGAACATCAACTGCCTTCAGGGTTGCTTCAGCCGGTTAAGATTCTGCTTTGGATGTGGGAGGGAGTGACTATGGATTTTGTTAGTAGGCTACCCTTAACGCCTACTAAGAAGGATTCAGTAGGGGTCATCATTGATCGACTAACTAAATTTGCCTATTTCATACATGTTCGTGCTGATTACTCACTACATAAATTGGCTAAGCTGTATATGTCTGAGATAGTGCAATTGCATGGGGACCGGTTTCTATAATATCTAATAGAGATCCTCGGTTCACATCTCGGTTCTGGAAGAAGTTACATGAAGCATTGGATACAAGGTTGGACTTCAGTATTGTGTTCCATCCTCAGACAAACGGATAGTTGGAGAGGGTGATTCAGATACTGGAGGACATGTTCAGGAGTTGTGTAATTGAATTTCGTGGTAGTTGAGAAGATTACTTACTGTTAGCAGAGTTTGCATACAACAATAGCGACTAGTCTAGCATACAGATGGCACCTTATGAGGCATTATATGGTCGTAGGTGTCGTACTCCTTCGTGTTGGACTGAGTTGGGCGAGCAGCGTGTTCTCGGTCCTGGATTGATTTCTGATACTGAACATAAAGTTAGAATGATTCGGGATCGACTGAAGGCGGCATCCGACAGGCAGAAGTCATATGCGGATCTAAAGCATAAGGAGATTGAGTATTCAGTGGGGAACTTGGTTTTTCTTAAGGTCTCGCCATGGAAGAAGGTACTGAGGTTTGGTCGGAAGGGCAAGCTAAGCCCTAGGTTCATTGGGCCTTACTGTATATTGAAGCACATGGTACCGGTTGCCTATCAACTTGAGTTACCTCTAGAATTGGACTGGATCCATGATGTGTTCCATGTCTCTATGTTGAGGCGATATCACTCTGATCCTGCGCACATTGTCTCGACAGAAGAGATTGAGGTTATGCCTGATCAGACTTTTAAGGAGGAGCCGGTTCAGATTTTAGTCTACGATGTGAAAGTTATGAGGAGGAAGTTGGTTCCACTGGTGAAGTTTCTATGGCATAATCACAGTTTTAAAGAAGCCATGTGGGAACCCGAGGGGGCGATCGACAACAATACCCTCATCTGTTTTAACCAGGTATATTTTGAGGCCGAAATTTTCTTTTAGGGGGTAGAGTTGTAACGCCCCAAAAATTGAAGTGTTTATTATATATGTTGTTTTCATAAATGTATGCTTGTTCCAGTGGTCGAGTTGCATAAATGTATACTTGTTCCAGTGGTCGAGTGTCCTGAGAAGCATTGGAGAGGTCCCAAGTTCAAGCCTGATCAATTGCTAAAACTTTAGTCTTTTTAAGTATAACCCTTGCCTGTAATTAGTAGTCTTTTAAATTGTTGTGGGTAAAATTTTTCACAAGGCAGTTACTAGTCTAGTGGTAAATGGCGTGTGGGTGTTTCTTAAAGGTCTGAGGTTCAAGCGTTGGCAGGGTGGAAGGAGTATTTTGCTTTTTCCGCAAGTGTGAGGGAGGTATCTTAGGTTGACCAAAATTGAGGAGTTGGTGGGATTTTGAGTAGGTGGTTGAGTAGAATAAGGTGGAAAGATTTTAGGAGAGGGATAAGGAGGAGGAAAAAGTGGAGTTTGAGATTGAGTGAAGTTTTGTCGAATTTGGGTGTTGTGCATAGGGACTTTCGGCTGAGTAGTTCTTCCTTAGGATTTTCGGTTTTGGCTACTCTTTTGGTGTTTTTTTCTTTCTTCTTTCTCTCGGGTTTTTGAAATTGAGGTCTTTTCTTTTGTTTTTGAAGCCTAGCCGTACTTTTGGGAAGTACCTTTTTATTCTTTGTTGCCTACGATTTTACTGCTTTCTCCAAACTTTTTCCCCACGGTTTGTCTTCTCCCTCACAACTCTTCTCGAACGGTTTCCCTTTAAGCCGAATACCTATCTCTTCCCTATCTCTCTGATCATTTCTATTTTAGCCTGGAGTGATCGAGGTTCCCATTTCTTCTTTTCTTCTCTCAGGTGTGATTTATTCTTTGCTGGTTGAATACTGCTTCTTCTTTTTCCTCTGTGTGCCAACACTTCTTTTGGCTTTTGCTTCTTTTTCTGTGGTCTTGGTGGTAAGTGCTACTCAGTTGACTTTGTTTGGTTCATTCCTTTTTTCTTTTTACCATACCTATGGTTCTCTTTTAACACTATGTTTTTGTCGAGTGTTGCTAAGGGGTTTGATCTCTTTAGTCAAGGGATAAGGTCGATTGTTCTTTCCTGACAAGTGATCCTTTCATTCGTGGTAAGCGCTTAAAGTTCTAGATATGTCCATGTTGGGTTTAGATTCTTATGAATCGGTTAACTAATTTGTGTGAAGGATAGAACATTGGGGAGATTGCGTTCTAGTTCAGGAAGGGGTTCTGCGATTGTTCAATTGGTAAGTACTATTGAATAGGGTTAAGGAGATTGTGTTGGTTCTAGTTTAGGAGGGGGTTCTGCGACTATTCAATTGGTAAGTACTGTTGAATAGGGTTAAGTATATCCACTACTATGGTTTTGGATTAATCATAAACTTGAACTGATGATGGGATTGTTTTCATCATAGGTGTTTTGGATCTCAGAAGCGTTTCAACTACCGATTCATAACAGGTGTGTAATCACACTGCAAAGTTTGTTAATCAGCAAAAATCCGGAAGGCATGTATGGTGAATCGAACGTATAAACACATGCGTTTGATCGTAGAGGCCACCATGAGCGATCTCATGTGTTTAGGCCGTTTTGGGCCATGTTCGGCAGAAATGGGCTCATGGGCCCCGCACGGGCAAACCGTAGGGATGTGTGGAGATTATTGGGATGGCTGTGTAGTTTTCACGGCCAAGGCCATTATTTGGGCTTATCGGGCCACACGAGTGTGTGGGCCAACATGGTCTGTATTATGGGCTTGGGCCCATTTTCGTTGTTTAACTGTTAAAGCTGCACGGGCTGCCCGAGGCGACTGTAGACCTACTGTTGGGTTGGTAAGTATACCTAGACCCTAATCTATGATATGACTGTTATACCCCTATGAAGTAAATGGCAGATATGCCCCTATGTGATGTATGACTGTTTGAGCACGCCATTTATATTATGTTGCATTGCATGGGGTGGGATATATGATATTGGAGGAAGTGTACTGAAAGGCGATAAGCCTATTACTAGCAGCTCTGCTACAAATACTGTTAGTGCCGCAACCAGTGCTATATTCTGGAGTGTAGGGATGAGTGGGTCGATTTTATCCCCACATGGAGTGTAGGGCTAGACGGAGTGAAGTGTAGAGGATGGATGGGTAGGATCTCTGAATGCATCTTTGATACTGTACTAAAATGGGGCTAAGGCCCACACTGATACTGTTACCGTAATAGGATAAGGCCCACACTGATATTGCCACTAATAAGGGCTTAGGCCCGGATGTTTTACACTGCATGATTTTCTGCTTGATAAATAGGGATTATACACTGAGTTTTCATAAACTCGCTCTTCTGCTTATCTGCGCAGGTAATTCTTAGTTGGGTCGGTGCTGTGAGGGACTCGGAGATGGCCACACCACTGTTATGTTTTCATATTTGACTTTTCAGTAAAAGTAGTTTTATTTGGGTAAATTTTATGTAATAAGGCCACTTTAAGTTTTATTGTTATTTGGGGATTTATTTTAATTGGTTTATATCTGTTAGCAGTATGACTCGGGTTTTCAAAAGATAAATGATTTTCAACTACCACGTTACACATCTCGTTTTAAAAGCTTCCGTAATGAACAATGTTTTTTCAAAGGTATTAACAATTTAATATGATATATGTTTTGCTAAACCAACCTATGTTCTAACAACAAACAAGATATGTTAACTACTCTTAAAGACAGCAATGGGGTTTTAATACAAAACGGACTTTACAATGAAACCACGCTTTTCAAAACATAATGCAGTGTGACACCGTAGATTTGACCATAACGTCTAGGCTGGATTTGGGGCGTTACAATCTTTCTTTTTCACAAACAGCACAGGAGCACTCCAGGGCGAGAAACTTGGTCTTGCAAGTCCTCTATCGGTTAATTCTTGCAACTGAGCTTTTAATTCTTTTAACTCTGTCGGTGCCATTTTGTACGGAGCTATCGATATCGGTGTTGTTCCCGGCATGAACTCAATGCCAAACTCAAACTCTCTTATCTGTGGTAAACCTAGTAACTCTTCAAGAAACACATCTGGATATTCACACATAACTGGCACTGATTCAATCTTCTTTTCAGTCACTTTCTTATCAAGCACATAAGCAAAATAAGCTTCGCAACCCTTTCTCACATATTTCTGAGCCAATATCGATGAAATCACTGTTGCCAAGCCATTCAGATCATCTGACTCAATTCGGATAATCTCATTATTCTTACATCTCAAATTTATCATCTTTCATTTGCAATTCACAATAGCATCATGCAACGTTAGCCAATCCATACCAAGAATTATATCAAATTCGTTAAATGGCAACAACATCAGATCAGCTGGAAAACAGTTATCTCGAATCATCAATGGATAGTTCTTGCACACTTTATCAACCAACACACACTTGCCTAAGGGGTTCGATACTCTAATTACAAATTCAGTAGACTCTACAGGAAAAGTCTTACTGGATACTAAATTCATACACATATACGAGTGAGTATATCCTGGATCTATCAATGCAATCACATTAATATCATAAAAAGTACCAGTAATGATGTCCGGAGATGACGCTTCTTCGTGAGTGCGAATAGCGTAGGCTCTAGCAGGTTCTCTAGCCTCAGATCTCATTATAGAATCTCTCGTCGTACCACAGTTACCACTTGCATTTCCCGTATTTCTTGGCGGCCTCCCTCAAGTAGATGTGTTGTTCGATTTTACATTCTGAGATTTATCTTTTTCAATTTGCTCAGGACAATCTCTAATAAAATGATCTCGTGAACCACAACTATAACAAGTTCTATTATTATTTTTCACCTAGCAATCTCTAAAATGCCATCTCCCTCATTGTTGACACTCGGGTTTCACATCTTTTACATTACCAACATCGATACTGATGTGGCTTAAGCTTTAGGGTTGGTGTATTGCTTCTCGCGATCTCTATTCTAATATCCCACTACAGCTGTTGATCGGTTACATTTCTTCGACAAGGAATGATAAGATTTACTCATCGATTTTTTCCTCGAATCTTCTGCCTCTAAATCAGCCTTTCTCTTTTCTCAGCTAAAATCTTTAGCTTTGCATGCCGTTCAACTAGCACAACGAATTCTTTCAAATCTATTATCCTGACTAGAAGTTTAAAATCTTCATTCAGCCCATCAATAATCCGTTTACACATTATTTCTTCAGTTGAAACATATTCCCGAGCGTACTTGCTCAACCATACAAATTCCTTCTCGTACTCGGTTATAGTCATGTGGCCTTGTTTCAATTCTAAAAACTCTTTATGTTTCTGATCAAGAAATCTGTAACACCCCTAAACCGTATCCATCGCCGGACTAGGGATAAGCGGCATTACCAAACATATCGAAACACTTTGCATTCATTTCACAAACATCATAGCATCATAGTCAAACATCAACATAAGTCCCTTTCTTAGGTCAATGAGACCTTAAACATGTATTAGAAAGAGGTCGGGACTAAACCGAACATGTTCACCACTTTCAACACTTAGAGAATTTATCTATTCTGTTAAGGTCACACGCCCGTGTGACCAGGCTGTGTACCTTACACGGGCATCAAACACACCCATGTGAACCAGCCGTGCCAAAACAAAGCGGGCATACTGACTTTCACCCACGGCCAATAGACACGCCCGTGTGCTATGGCCGTGTGATACTTAGCTAGCTACTGACTTATGCCCATGGCCATATGACACGCCCGTGTATCAAAGCCGTGTGATTTTTAAGAGGTTACTGCCAAACAAACATGGCCACAAAGCACGCTTGTGGCCTTTGACCGTGTGGCACAATGCAGGCTTGGTTTAAGCCAAATTGCCACCCCTTTTTGGGTCAACCTACAAGCATAGAAACAAGCATGTTTGTACAATCCAATTTCTCATGCTAAAACACATACATCATTCATGCAATAATATTATCAACCATTTACATACTTATAACCTTCCTTCTCGATTATCCAACTAGAAAATGCCACTATTGCAAAATAACATCACATATCATAAGCATTTCTCAACCATAAGTTCAAACACAAATTAGCCAAATCACATGGCTAAATATATATATAAATATATACATCACAAAACATACTCCCAACTACTAGCCTATACATGTCATACTTCAAATATTTACATTTTGAAAAGTACCAAAATGAGATGGTGACGATCCTCGACTATCCTCGAGCCTTCAGTAGCTACGATAACTGTAAAACAGACAGTAATCACACAGAGTAAGCTTTCAAAAGCTTAGTAAGCTCGTACTCAATCCATTCATAGTAGGTGAAACATAAAATGACAACATATATGAGTATTTGCACAATTTCAGTCCATAAAACTATATCAACTCAATGAAATTCATATACATAACATCATCTGCCATTTAGGTATTATACATACCTGAATCTTCCCGCACTTATTCACCTTTGTCTCACCTTTTTGTTGAATGTTATAAGACTTTCCATAACTTATTCGTATTTTAGACATCTGTACACTTAGTGCTATATGGTTAGCCGAAACTAAATATTTTCGCACACTTAGTGCCATCTCAAATAACCGAGACTAAGTCGTTATTGCACACTTAGTGCCTCAAATAGCTGAAGCTAGTTAAATTTCACACTTAGTGCCACAACTTTCGATTCATCATCATAATGTCCAATTCAATTATATACAAACCATGTACAATAAACGCATCAAAGCTTACTTAACATCATAATTTAAGTACGAACTTACCTCGTACTCGGAATTTGTCGACTCGGACTATCTACTCGATAACCTTCGACTTTCCTCGATCTGAATTCCTCTTTTCTTGATCTATAGGTTTTCAAAATTAACCCTTTTATTCACCAATTAATATAATTCCATCTATAAACACATATTTAGGGCATTTTACAATTTAGCCCTCATATTTTCACATTTTGACATTTTAGTCTCTAATTCACAAAATCACAAAATACACATAATTTGCATATACTTATGCTTGGCTGAATTCTTCTAGTACTCATACTAGTCCACACATTTCATTTATTTCACATTTTAGTCCCTCAAAATAACATTTTCACAAATTAGCCCAATTTACTCAAATCCAACTAAAATCCAAAGACAAAACATGTAAACCCAACATCAAGCTTTCATATTTCACCATTTAACAACACAAAACTCATGAATTCATCCATGACACATTTTCAAATCATCAACAAAATCAGAAATTGAGGCATGGGCTTTATAGTACACTTAGCAACGATCTCAAAAACGTAGAAATTATATTAAATCGAAGTAAAAACATACCCAAATTAAGCTTCCAATGTGCCGAAACCTAAAAGCCTTTATTCTTTCTTTTTGTTCTTCAATTTCGGTGGATGAACTCATATATGACATGATTTTCCAATTTGTTTTCATATAAATTACTTTAATAAACATTTTCCCAATTTGCCCTTTTATAAACAATTATAAATTCACCTAACACATGCCCTTATAAGTCCATTCAAACTTTCAATGGTCAAATAACCACATAAGGACCTTTACTCTAGAAAGCCAACTAAAAAAAGCACTTAAACATCTAGCACACAGCTTTTATATTTTATACGATTAGGTCATTTTTACAAACTAAGCACACAAACAGTTAAGTTTTCACACGAGACTTCCACACATGTCAATTCACTTACCAAATACACGGAAATTAATTTTAAAATATTTTTCTAACTCGGATTTGTGGTCCCGAAACCACTATTTCGACTAGGGTCAAAATCGAGCTGTTATAAAATCGCTGACTTATGTGCTTCTTTTGAAACTCGGATTGGAAGAACTCCCAAGTAACTCATTCTCTAGGAACCAACCACCGATGTCAATGTTTTCCACCAATGATATCCATTATCTCTAAGCAAATATACCACACATCTGATACATTCCTCTAGAGTACAAGACAATTCTTCGAATACCTGGATCATGTTTTCGAGCCAAAACTCAGCTCTTTCAGCATCATCATCAACTGTAGCCCAAAACTCCTTAGCCCCGTGTTTTCAAATCTTATCAACATGTGGCTTACTCAATAGAATCGGATTGATCACTTGTGGCACAACTGGGACTTGTTGAGGAACATGTAGGGTGGAGGTTGTTGAGCAGCCAGACTCATTCGAACGAACTCCATAAACCACTCATTCATTATCTGGAAGAAGGTTTGCTTAGCCTCTCCCCCTTGGCTACTAGTTACGAATCTAGAATCAGATTGCACTGCCCCTTGAGCGGGAGTGAGTGCATTACTTTCAACATCGTCAGCGACGACTTAATCGGGATCCATTTGCTATAAAAACACATTTTAACTGTCAGGAATCATCACACTATCCCAGTTTATATATATGGCATGTATAGCTAGACTTTCACACGCTACATTAGTCCTAGAATCGACTAAACCGTAGCTCTTATACCAATAAATGTAACACCCCTAACCCATATCCATCGCCAAAATAGGGTTACGAAGCATTACCGAATAATACACATCATTCATATACATTTATGCAATCATAATCAAAATCCATTCATCCAAATCACATTGTCCCTTACAAGGTTCTACGAGACATGCTTAAAAGTGGTTCAGGACTAAACCGATAACATTTACAAACTTTTAGAAACTTATAAAATTTTCTTTGATTTAAGGGTCATACGCCCGTGTGAATAGGCCGTGTGCCTCATACGGCCACCAGACACGCCCATGTCACAGGCCGTGTGAAAACAGGGCATACATACTGACTTGCACCACACAGCAGTGGACACGCTCGTGTGTCATGGCCGTAGGAAAACTGGAGAGGTTATTGACTTGGGTCACACAACCGACCACACACCCATGTGCTAGCCCATGTGTCACACACGACCAGTAGATACCCCGTGTGTCTAGGCAGTGTCAAAATTGTAGGGTATACTGCCTTAATTCGAAAGGGTACCCCAGGGGACTCATGGCTGTGTAACATTACCGTGCGTCGCACACGGCTGAGACATACGCTCGTGTCTCTGTCTATGTGGACAAAAATAGGCCGTTTACAAAGCCAATTTGCCACCCTTATCTCATGCACACCTAGCCATCAAAATGGTATCATTTCAGTACATATATAGGCAAAAAAACATGCTAATTCACACACATATCAAGCCATCTATCATCAACCATTTCAACTACTCAATTCCATAATAAAAAACATACCAATTCAATATACCAAAATCATCAAAAACTTACATAACTTATAATGGCATTTACTCATCAACTTATCCTCTAATTCAAGGCACATAACACACCATATCATCATCTCTCTATCAATCCGCAATATGTCAACTTCCAAGCAATAATATCACAACTTATAACTATCCAAAAGAACAACCATATAACCATTCCAAATAAGCCAACATATAAAGCATTATATACATCACATATAACATTTATCAAACACATAATTCAAGCTAACTTAAATGGCCATACACACCAACATTTACAAGCCAAATCTCATGGCCAAAATCATAACACAAAACATACTAAGATGAAACTAGCCTATACATGCCATATACCATATATACAAAGCTTCAAATGTACCAATAAAATGATCGATAGTGTGATGACGCTTCCCGATGATCCTCGAGTCCAACTTAGCTTTGATTCTCTATAAAACATAAACAAATAACAAACAGTAAGCTTCATAGCTTAGTAAGTTTGTACTAAATATACTCAACAATTCATAATATACAACTCATCAATTTGTACTAATTAATATCTAAATCATGGTCATCAACAAACTTTCCTCATACTCACTCAAGTGTTTATGAACAAGTTCATAACTTTTTCTATTTAGATTTCATGCTTTATATGTATATACCTGTATAAATTCATATCGAACTCATACCTTTTCATGATAATGTCAAATACTCGATATCTTGCACACTAAGTGCCAACGCATAGCTGAAGCTATTATAATCTCGCACACTAAGTGCCTTTCATAGCCGAAGCTATCTTAATCTTGCACACTAAGTGCCACATATAGCCAAAGCTATTTCGATTTGCACACTAAGTGCTTTATATAGCCAAAGCTATTTCGATTCACACACTAAGTGCTTTATATAGCTGAAACTATCTCAATATACACACTAAGTGCCACACATAATCGATTCATCGTCGTACACAACCATCATCTCATATATATAATTTATGCAATATTAAAGCATTAAAAACATAATTGTAACATTGTCTATCACGTACGAACTTACCTCGAACGTAAAAATGACGAAATTAGCCAATTAATCGAGTACTTTGTTCTTGCCTCGATCTAAGTCCGGGTTCCTCTTTTCTTGATCTATATTATAATAAATTCAAGTCATTTAATCACATCATCTTTCAATTTCATCCACAAACACATATTTAAGCCAATTTACACTTTGGCCCTAAACTTTCACATTTCTTACAATTTAGTCCTTATTTCATAAATACACTAAATTCAAAAAATTCAATAAGACTCATGCTTAGCTGAATTCTCTATAGCTTCATAACAACCCATATTTTCATTTATTTCACACTTTTAGCCACAACATTTCACATTTTCTCAATTTAATCCCTAATTGACATTTTCATCAAAAATCACTTTACAAAACTTAGATATCTATAACTAAGCTTTCATAATTCATCATCAAACATCCAAAAACACATGAATTCAGCAATGGTAACTTTCAAAATCATCAACACTTTCAAAAATTGAGACATAGGCTAGCTAGAACACGAAGCAACGATCACAAAAACATAGAAATCATCAAAAACCGAGCTCAAAATATACCTCAATTAAGCCACACAAGTGTCAAACCCTAGATAAGCTTCCATCTTTTATTTTGTTTTGGTTTTTGGTGGAAGATGATGATAATTTAGGCCTTAAATTTGTTTTTCTTTTATTTATTATAACTTAATACATATTTTACCATTTTACCCTTGGTTATTACAGCATTTAATTATCAAATATAAGGCTATTAATGTCCATCTTCAATATCAATGGTCTAATTACAACGTAAGAACCTTTTATTTAATAAGCCATAGTAATTAATCACTTTTAACTTATAGCATGCTACTTTTGCATTTTACGCGATTAAGTCCTTTTCTCAAATTAAGCTATTAAACAATAAAATTAGCTCACAAAATTTTTACACATATATGTTCTCATGCTATAAAGACCAAAAATATTGTTAAAATAATTTTACAACCTCGGATTTTTGGTTCCAAAACCACTGTTCCGATTTAGCTAAAACCGAGATGTTACATTCCTATTATACGATCTTTCTAAACATGAAATGCTTATGAGGTTTTCTTTTCGCTATTTTATAGTGTTCAAAAGATCGTAAAGGTTGGAGATGGTCAGAGTATCATCACACTATCCTCCAGCTTGTTTTGGCTAGTAATGGTATATTTTGGTATGATAATATAAATTATATCATGTTTAATACATAAATGTATAACGTTTGGTTAAATTGAATTAGAGTAAAATATAAATCATCACAAGAAAGTAAGCTTGATCATATGAATATGTGATGCTATTTCATAAATATTAATGATGCTTGCTTGATTTATATGACTTGAATTGGTTGACAAATATATGCAAAAGCTATTGTAGGTTGAAGGTTATATTTGGGTGAGAAATAGGGCTAGGAAATGGCCTTATTTTGTCCACACAAGAAGACACACAGGCATTTGTCTTGACCGTGTGTAACACACGGCTAGCACATAGGCATGTGCTTTGTCTGTATGTTCCCTGCATCCTAAAATTGAGAAACAGAATGCTCAGAATTGGGCACACGGGCAGAAACACGGGCGTGTGTCTCAACCGTGTGTGCTACATGGCCCAGAACGCGAGCATGTGTCTTGGCTGTGTGAAACCTCGACCTAGTTTGTGAAAATTAAATTGACCACATGGCTTAGCACAAAGGCATGTGGCAGGCCGTGTGGCACAAGTCATGGAGTTACATGGGTAAGGACATGGGCTAGGACATGGGCGTGTGCCTCAAATTGAATGCCCACACAGCCTAAGACATGGGCATGCCATACGGCCATATGAGCCACACGGCCTACCCACACAGGTATGTTTGTAACACCCCTAACCCGTATCCGTCACCGGAGTAGGGTTATGAGGTATTACCGATCAATACACATCACTTAACATATAACTGATGCATTTATGCATTCATAATCAAATACCATTTAACAAAACCATATTGTCCCTTATAAGGATTTACGAGTCCTTAAACATGCTTTAGAAATGGTTTAGGACTAAGCCGATATGAAAATTTTGGAAACTTAGAAAAATTTCAAATATACAAGGACCACACGCTCGTTTGAACAGGCCATGTGCCTCACAAGGCTAGTAGACACGCCCGTGTCTTAGGCTGTGTAGAAACAGGGCATACATATTGACTTGCATCACACGGCCGAAGATAAGCCCGTGTACCAGGTTTTTTGAAAACTGGAGAGTATATTGACTTGGGTCACACGGCCAACCACACGTCTGTGTGTCTATTCTGTGTGCCATTCAAAGTGGCCACACACGTACGTCTGCGAGTCTGTGTACTAGGCCGTGCCAAACTATAATGTATACTGACTTATGCAACATGGCCAAGCACACACCCGTGTGCTAGGCCTTGTGCCAAATTAGGGGAATACTGACTTGTACCACACGGCCAGTCACACGACCGTGTGTGATATTGTGTGGAGCATGCTGATTTCATTTTAATACCAGCACCAGGGGACACACGGCCATGTAACATGACCGTTTGTCACATATGGTTGAGACACATGCCCGTGTCTCTGCCCGTGTGGATAAAAATAGGCTATTTGCAAAGCCATTATGCCACCCTATTTTCACATGTGTACACAAGTATAAATAGTAACATTTTGACAACCCAATTGGCAGCCATTTCATAACATTTCATACACATATGATACCATTTCAACATAGTATTCAATACTTAACTAATATCATACATTTTCCATTCATAAGCCTACCATATAACAAAACATTATTTGCATATTTCCATTCCATCAACTAATTGCCAAAGCATAGCAATACATAACAACAAGTTTAGCCAAATCACATGGCTTAGACTTATAACAAAAAATGTACCGAAATCACAATCTCAAATCGTCATAACTATCATCTTTATAACTAGCCTATACATGCTATATTTACATATATCCTCAAGTTCAAAAGTACCAATCAGCAACTGGATAGTGTGATTTGTAACTCCGACTTGTCTGAAACCAGTGAGCTATCGAACCTCTATAAAACATGGAAAACAAATAGAGTAAGCTTTATACCTTAGTAAGCCTGTACAATTTAGAATTAAACTTACCATTTATACATAATCAATGCAATAATCAAGGTGTATTCAATTCAATTACCAAATACCTAAACACAAACATTCATCACAAGTTAGTCACCTAAATACATGAAATCATCAATAATCTTAATGTAAATACTCAATACATTGTATCATATCAAATTCACATATATCATGAACATCTTGTAACATTTTACTTTCAATCGTATAACAGTAATTCATTTGTATAAACAATACTTTACCATATCATAGAATTTGTGCTCGTTGAACCTATTAGAATCCCAAGGGATACTCAAGTGATATACAGTACATATAAATCAATAATCTGTCAATTCCTTATCATTTTCCACTCTTTCGAGCTATGAATAGTAAGCTCCTCCTGAGCTGATGGATAGTAAGCTCTATTGAGCTGAAACGGTAAGCTCTGAAGAGCTGAAACAATAAGCTCATACGAGCTAAGAACAGCAAGCTCTTACGAGCTGATATATCAGTAAGCTCATATGAACTGCGGTGAGTCTGCAACACATGCAGGATCTCAACCAAAATAGTAACCCTAGTGACATGTCACTTGTATACTACGAATTCCTACGGTTCAAATGGGGTTCGGTAACTATCAAACTATATCAATAAGGCATTCGATTTTTGAATATATCATTTACTTAATTACATACATTCATTTCAAATAATTTCAAGTATTTAAAAGTTTAATTCTAGTTATACGAACTTACCTCGCATTCGCTCGGATAGCAATTATCGGCTATTCATCCACTTTTCTTTTTTCCCCGATCTAATTCCGATGTCGGCTTATTTTGATCTATATATGATCAAATTCAGTACATTCAATATTCAATCTATTTAATTTAGCCCATAATTCATATTTTGGAAAATTTATACATTTGCCCTAAACTTTCACATATTTATAATTTAGTCCTTTTTACATAAAATTGCAAATTCATGCAATTTAGTACAATTACATGCTTAGCCGAATTTACCATATGTTACTAGCAGCCCATATTTTGAATTTATTCACACTTTTACCCACCTAATTTTACATTTTCTCAATTTAACCCCTTTTTGACATTTTTGTCAAAAATCACTTTACAAAACTAGTAAATCTATCAATAAACCTTCATAATTTATCATAACTCATCAATTTACTCAAGCGTTCAACAATGACAACATGATAAATCTTTAACAATTTCAAAATCTAGGGTACGTGCTAGCTAGAATACGAAGCAACGATTACAAAAACATAGAAATCATCAAAAATCGAGTTAAAACCATACCTTAATTTACTCATGCAATTGCTGAAACTTATTCTCCTTCCTTAATGGTATATTTGGCAATGGATGTTGAAAAATAAGAAAGATGATAGCTTATTCATCTTTTAATTCTTTTACATTTTCTATTATTAATCAATTTACTATATTAACCTTAATAATAACCTTTAAACATTAACTAACCTTGTCCAAAAATGTCCACTCAATTATCAAATGGTTTAATTACCATTTAAGGCCACCATATTTAAAAACCAAAGCTATTTGACACTTTTAACTAATAGAACATGCATTTTACATTTTACGCGATTTAGTCTTTTTTACCGAATTAAGCATTCAAACAGTAAAATTTCTTTACCAAACTTTCACACAATAATTCTATCATGCTGTAAACTTTAATAAAATAATAAAATAAATATTTTGAATTTGAATTTGTGGTCCTAAAACCACTGTTCCGATTTGACTCAAAAATGGGCTGTTACAGTGTGACCCCTGTATATAAGAAAAATTTTAAAATTTTGCGAAAAATTTTTTGGGTTCCCGATTTAGTCCCAACTTGATTCTAGTGTTTAAATTGGGCATCAAAGGTCCATTCAAGGGACAATATGATTGATTTTGGATATGAAAAGTAAATGACATGAATTATATGAAAACACTCTGTAAACTCCAGTAATGCTCTGTATCCTTGTTTCGACGATGGGTACGGGTTAGGAGTGTTACATTTATTGGTATCAGAGCTACAGTTTAGTCGATTCTTGGACTAACATAGCAATTATGAATTTAGCTATACATGCCATTATATAATTTGTGATAGTGTGATATCTCCTGACAATTTTAAATGTGTTTTTCATATAGTAATGTCATCCAACCAAACTAGAGCTGAATCTGAGGAAGCTAAGAGCAATGCTCCAGCTTCAGTTCAAAGAGCTATATCTAGTAGTAGAAGGCCCGAATCTGAGGGCCGAGTTGAAGAGGCAAAAGAAGCCTTCTTCCAAATGATGAATGAGTGGTTTACAGAATTCATAAGAACAAATCCTGCTGTACAACAACCTCCCCCTCCTGCTCCTCAACCAGTTCCAAAGATGCCATAGGGTGTTGAACCTGTTAAAATTGGTAAGCCTCCAGTAGATAAAATCTGTAAATATGGGGCAGAAGAATTCAGGGCTACTGTGAAGATGATTCGGAGAGGGCTGAGTTTTGGTTGGAAAATACCATTAGGGTTCTAGATGAATTATCATGCATGCCAGCTAATGTTTGAAATGTGCAGTATCTTTACTAAAAGACACAGCCTACCATTGGTGGAATACCATAACTTCTGTTGTACCGAGGGAAAATGTTACTTGGGAATTCTTTCAGACAGAATTCAGAAAGAAGTACATTAGTCAAAGATTTCAAGATCAGAAAAAGAAAAAAATTTTAGAGCTCAAAAAGGGAAACATGACTGTATTTGAATATGAGCGAGAATTTGTTCGGTTAAGCAAATATACTAGAGAATGGGTTCCAACTGAGGCTGATATGTGTAAACATTTTGAAGACGGCTTAAATGAAGATATCAAGTTGTTGATTGGAATTCTAGAATTAAGGGAATTTGTGATATTGGTTGATCGAGCACACAAAGCCGAGGAATTAAGTAAAGAAAAGAAACAAGCAGAGAAAGAAGCCTAGATTTCTAGTAACAGATTTATGGGCAAGTCACAATTATCTACTTCAAAGAAATGAAAGAAGTACCATGATCGTTTTACTACATCTGTGGGGTATTCTAGAAAGGAATGAGGCTCCCAAAGCTCTAATCCGAGATCTTCGTCTCCATTCGTTACAAGTGTAGGGAGTGTTGGAAGTCCTAAACCAAGATGTAAACATTGCAATAAATTGCATTTTGGTGAATGTCGCATAAGAAGTGAAGCTATTTTAGATGTGGTTCTTTTGACCACTATCTTAGAGACTACCCATAAAAGCCTATAAAAGATACTTTTCAGACCTCTAGGCTGAGCAATCCTATCTTGAGAGGCTGACCACCTTGACACCGCGATAATGTTAGTGGTAGCCAAGGTGTGACAAAAGATTCAACAAACAAATCTAAAGCTAGAGTACCGGCAAGACATATGTTTATGCGCAAGAGAGGATGCTTCTGCATTTGATGTTGTTACTGGTACAATTTCTCTTCTTAACAGAAATATTACTACTTTGATTGATCCTAGTTCAAAACATTCATACATGTGCACGAATTTAGTGTCTGTTAAAAATTTACCTATTGAATTCACTGAATTTGTGGTTAAAGTTTCGAACTCCCTAGGCCAGTATGTTATGGTGGACAAAATTTGTAAAAATTGCCTGTTGATAGTAAAGGGTTATTGGGGCTGATTTGATGTTGTTACCATTTGAGGAATTTGATGTACTTCTGGGTATGGATTGGTTAACTCAGCATGATGCTGTGGTAAATTGTAAACAAAAGTACATTGTGTTGAAATGTCAGAATGGTGAGTTACTCCATGTTGAATCTAATAAACTAGATAGGTTATCTAATGTGATTTAAGCAATCTTAGCATGTGAATATATAAAAAAAAGGGTGTGATGCTTGTCTTGCATATGTGTTAAATACTAAAGTATTTGAGTCAAAAATTCAGTTAGTGCCAGTTGCTTTTTAATTTCCTGATGTATTTTTGGAAGAATTACCTGGTTTACCACCAGTAATAGAAGTGGAGTTCTCTATAAACCTTGTTCCGGGCACAACACCGATATCCATAGCACCTTATAGAATGACTCCTGCTGAATTGAATAAGTTGAAAGCATAGTTGCAAGAATTGATTAATATAGGCTTTGCTAGACCTAGTTTCTCACCTTGGGGTACACCAGTTTTGTTTGTAAAGAAGAAAGATGGATCATTGAGATAGTGTATTGATTACAGGCAGTTGAACAAAGTTACAATAAAGAACAAGTATCCACTGCCTCGAATTGATGATCTATTTGATCAGTTGAAAGGTGTCACTATATTTTCAAAGATTGATCTTCATTCTAGCTATTATCAATTACGGGTAAAAGATTCAGATGTACCAAAGGCAGCTTTCAGAACCAGATATAGGCACTATGAGTTTCTTGTAATGTAGTTTGGTTTGACAAATACACCTACGGTATTTATGGACCTGATGAACAGAATCTTTAGATCGTATTTAGATAGGTTTGTAGCGGTATTTATTGATGATATCGTGATATATTCTCCAGATGAAAATGAGCATGTCAAACATTTGAGAATAGCGTTGCGAAATCTGTATGAGAAGCAATTATATGCCAAATTTAGTAAATGTGAATTTCCTCGGACAAATAGCATCTGCAGAAGGTATCTAAGTGGATCCGAACAAAATTTCAGCCATTGTTAATTGGAAGCCACCAAAGAACATGTCAGAAGTCAGAAGTTTTCTGGGACTAGCAAAGTATTATTGGAGGTTTGTTAAAGGGTTTTCAATGATAGCTTCTCCAATGACTCATCTGTTGTAAACAGATGTGAAATTTGAGTGGTCTGATAAATGTCAGTAGAGCTTTGATAGATTGAAAACTTTGTTAACAGAAGCACCAATGTTAGTTCAGCCTAAATCGAGTAAATAATTTATAATTTACAGTGATGCATCATTAAATGGTTTAGGTTGTGTATTGATACAAGAAGGTAAAGTAATAGCCTATGCTTCAAGACAGCTAAAACCACATGAAAGAAATTACCCGATACGTGATCTTGAATTGGCAGCAATTGTGTTTGCATTAAAAATCTAGCGGCATTCCTTATTTGGTTAAAAATGTCACATATTCACTGATCATAAGTGCTTGAAATATTTGATGTCACAGAAAGACCTAAATTTAAGACAACACAGGTGGCTTGAACTATTAAAAGATTATGATTTGATTATTGATTATCATCCAAGAAAAGCCAATGTGGTTGCAGATGCTTTGAGCAGAAAATCCCTATTTATTTTGCGAGTAATGAATACCCAATTATTGTTGTATGATGATGGTTCAATCATAGCTGAGTTAAAAGCTATACCTACGATTTTGCAGTAGATTTCTGAAGCTCAGAAAAATAATGATGAATTACAAGCTAAACGGGTACAGAGTGAGTTGAAGTCTGATTCAGAATTTCAAATTGGGTCTGATGATCGTTGGTTATTCAGAGGCAGAATATGTGTACCGAAGAATTCAGAACTGATATAGAAGATTCTACATGAAGCTCATAATGGTAATATGTCTATTCATCCTGGTAGTAATAAAATGTACAATGATCTAAAAAAGATGTACTGGTTGTCGGGAATAAATCAGGATATTTTTTAATATGTAACTAAATGTTTGATATGTTAGCAACTAAAAGCTGAACATCAAGTACCTTTGGGATTATTATAGCCAGTTACAATACCGAAATGGAAATGAGAAAGAATTACCTTGGAATTTGTATCGGGGTTACCTCTGTCTTCAAAGAAGAAAGATGCTATTTAGGTAATCGTCAATTGATTGACAAAGTCTGCACACTTTATTCCGATACGTATAGATTTTTCCTTGGATAGATTGGCTGAATTATATGTTTCTGAGATTGTCAGAATGCATGGAGTGCCAGTTTCCATTATTTTAGACAGAGATCCTCGATTTACATCTTGATACTAGAATAAGCTACAAGAAGCCTTGGGTACACAGTTACATTTCAGTACTGCATTCCATCCTCAAACTGATGGACAATCTGAACGTGTTATATAGATTTTAGAAGATATGCTTCGGTGTTGTGTGCTTGAATTTGAAGGTAACTGGGAAAAGTATCTACCTTTAGTTGAATTTGCGTATAATAACAGTTATCAGTCCAGCATTAAAATAGCACCGTATGAGGCTTAGTATGGTCGTAAATGTAGAACTCCATTGTATTGGACAGAACTCAGTGAGAAAAAGATACACGAAGTTGACTTAGCCTGTGAAACTGAAGAAAAGGTGAAAGTAATTCAAGATAGTTTGAAAGTAGCCTCAAATCGTCAAAAGTCTTATGCCGATCCTAAACGAAAAGAAATAGAATTTCAGGTCGGCGACGAGGTATTCTTGAAAGTATCACCTTGGAAGAAAGTTCTCCGATTTGGCCGTAAAGGAAAATTGAGTCCACGATTCATCGAGCCATATCAAATTACTGAAAGAATCGAACCTGTTGCGTATCGGTTGCCATTACCACTAGAACTTGACAAACTTCATAATATTTTTCATGTGTCCATGTTACGACGGTATAGATCAGATCCTTCACATGTAATTTTCTCCTACAGAAGTTGAGATTCAGCCCGATATGACTTACAGTGAGGAACCAATTAAAATCCTGGCATATGAAACAAAATAGTTAAGAAATAAAAAGGTAGCATTAGTGAAATTTCTTTGACAACTACATGGGATTGAAGAAGCTACCTGGGTACCGGAGAATACCATGAGAAAGCAAAACCCAAATCTTTTTATTGGTAAGATTTTTGAGGATGAAAATTCTTAAAGGGGAAGAGTTGTAATAGCCAATTTTCAGTGAAATCAGAATAGTGGTTTTGGGACCACAAATTCGAGTCGGAAAGAAAATTTATTTTAATATTATTGCATGGTCTCTATTATGATAAAGTGTCTTATGAAAATTCTGATATGAAAATTTTATTGATTATTGTTTAATTAACGAAAGGACCAAATTGCATAGAGTGCAAAAGTTGAATTCTAGTAGCTAGAAGGACAAATAGCTATGTGGAACGACTAAAATGTGCAAGTGTACACAATTACAACAAGTAATCAAGTGACATGTAAATGTCGAGTTATCGTACCCACAGGGACTGTGAAAAGAATTATTTATGAATGCTATTTAAAACACTTTCGTGAAGAAAAATATTTTGTTTGAAGATGGTGATTAAAAACTAAGATTTTAAACTAAGTAAACTAAAGAAATAAATCTCAAATGCACGATTTCAAAATACGATTTAATCAAGATGACATAATTGTGTTGGATTAATTACATTTCTTTAACTTAGAATTATTAAACTCATGTTTATGTGTTACAAATAAATTCACAACAACTAGGTAATTTGCTAACTTACGAACATACTCAGCTACACAAATCCATTCATTTCTTAACATATCACTATGTTAATTCAAGCAATTAAACAGATTTTAATAAGCAAACATGTTATTGCACATACATACTTAAATTGAACTAATCTATTGCATATCCTTATGTCAATTCAAATGATTAATTAAATCTAATAAGCACATAAAAGAATATGTGAGGTAACAAGGTATCCTTAACTTGAAACAATTTAATCACAATAATCTTGCAAGTTATGCAAGGCAAATGTATCGCCAGTTGCAATGCTAATTTAACCTTCAGCTACCTTAAAAGAATAAACATGCACTGATTAAGTATTATGTCCATTAATTACAATTTCAATCCATTTAAATAACTAATTCATTAGTTACTTCACAATCGTAATGCAAGAATAACTTAGGCATGATTTTACTTAATCAAACATTTTACCGAGGCCTATAACAGCATAAACACAATTTTAATAATTTAAGTAGATGAAATGCAATCAAACCAACACGAATTAAATCCAAGTTAAGATGATTAAATTAACCATTCCAACAACATAAATGTTCATAGATATGTTCATCATAACAAGAACAAAAATTAAAGAGTTAGGGGACAAGAATCAAATCTGGTGTTTTTCTGTGGCTTGACTAGGTTGCTCCGTTCTTCCTTCTTTGTTGTCCTTGCCGATCAAGGCTTCTATGAACACTCAATTGCTGCTCCAAAATGGCTGAATAAAACCCTTTCTCAAGGGGAGAAATCGGCACAAGAGCAAGGGATTTTGAATATGACAGCCCTAAATTGACCCTAGTCGGGAAGTGGTTTCGGGACCGCTAAACCGAGTCACCGAAGTATTTGAATGTGATAATTATTGTCTAGAATATGTGAATATGAATGTGTGAAAGTTTTAAGCTTCGATTTAGTCGATTGCATGTGAATTTAGTTAATAAGACTTATGTGTGACACTTTTGAAATGTGATAGGTTAATCTATAAGGACCTATTAAAGCATGTAGTGAAAATAATGGTTTTGCATGTCAAATACTCCTTTTTTATACATAGTGGCCGGCCATGATGGAGCATATATTAGAATATGTGGTAAATTTCCATGAAGTGGTCATTATTTTATGTAAAAGAAAGGAAATAATAAAAGAAAAAGAGAAGAATGAAAATGGGATGAAAACAAAAAGAAGAAATCGATTCTTCTTGGCCGAATGAAGAGATGAAGAAATAAGGGGAACTTGCCAAAAGAAATTCGGCATTCTTCTTTAGCTTGTAAGAGATCAAGACATCAAAGGGGGAGAATCAAACAAAGGCAAAGCAAAGATAATCGAGTAGTCGATTGGGAATCATTTCTTCCAATATAAGGTAAGTCCTTAAGCACTCCTGTGAGGTTGATTAGCTTGTATATAAATAATATTAGTGAATCATAAAAGGGATTCCTTTCGTTAGGAGTTCTCTTGGAATAATTTTCCTATTTATTAATATGACCATATGTGCTATTTAAATTAAGTAAATTTCCTTATCAAAATGAGTTAACATGTGGCACTATGTGTGCGGAATTAAGTAGCACTATGTGTGCCGATTTGGGTGTTGAAGTATAAGAGAAAATCCAATGCACTGAGTGTGCGGTGTAATATGGCACTATGTGTGCGAGTGTGACGAGCACTATGTGTGCAAATTCGATTAATAATACAAAATGAGCGTGAAAGAACGAAGTGGTAGAACTAGTAACTAAAGTATCGAACTTGAGGCATGTACTGAGTAGGTACAAATTTATCTAGTGCATAAAAATTCCATGCTTTGAGGGATCGGGTCTAAATCAATTGGGTTGTTTTGGTGTTTGATTTGATTGTAGGACTTGGCATGAGATTGAATCGAAATTCTAAGAAATGATAGTGTAGCTCGGTATAGTTGGAGTAATTGATTTTTTTTGCATTATTTGCTTCTCTTATGATCTCTTATAATTATACGGTATGTAATGCTTATGACTTACTAAGTTATATACTCATTGGTGTGTTTATTTGTCACTTATTTAGGTTCCTTTGATCCATTTTTGTGTGCTCGGGATCACCGTCGAAGTCATCGCACCAGCTTGCAACTTTTTGGTATCTTCTTCTTAGTTGGTCTAAGAGAACATTTCGGCATGTATAGGCTATTATGTTTTGTTTGAACTTTGGTATGTATACTTTTAGCCATGCGAAAATGGCGTAAATGTTAAGTTGAATTGGGTCTTATGATACTTAGTTATAAGTAACAGTTAAAGTCTATTTAATTATTATGCCGTTTGTCATGGCTAATCATTTCCGGTGTTACACTCATGATATGGTTATTGAGTAGTAAGGAAATGCTTGGTAATGATTAGCCTTGGGTATGGCTAGTCATGATCATACTTGGTGATATGCATGCTAAATTACTCTAATAGAAAAAAAATTTTACTCTAATAATAGAGGCAGACAGCAGTAGTGTTGTGAAATTGAAAAATAACTAAAAATAGTAGAAATGGAATTAAATAATGGATAAATTATGGAATCGAAGATCGATGAGTCTATTTTTACATGGAATAAGTAAAACAAGTATATGAGCTATACTGTATGAGATATTTAAAATCTTGTGAAACAGGACCAAAACGATTTCTGGATCCCCTGTCCCGAATTTAGAAATTCACCATAAATTCTACAAAGATAATTAGAAGTCATACGTTATATGTACAGATTCCATATTGAGTCTAATTTTATTAGGGACAAACGAAATAGTCATTGAATCTCTGTACAGAGAGATATCTGATTCGCAATACACAGAGGTCAGAATAGTCGAACCCTGAAATAGGGGAGACTTTAACTAATAAACTGTACTAATTGGCTTGACCAAAAATTCTAGAAAAAAATTTGTAGATGGATAGATGAGTCTAGTTTCAGGAAAAATTTACAGAACTGGTTTTCGAGTTTTGTAACTCGAGATATGATTTTTAAGGTGGCAGTGACGCAGTTAGCCAGCTTGTCTGTAAATGGTAAAATGAACTGTATAAATAAATGAGTTAAGTTCGTTCACACTTCGTGTCCGACTCCGGAAACGGTCTCGGGTACGGGGTGTTACATTGAAAGGAAAAATGAGAGGAGAAAGTGAGAGAGGAGAGAAGAGATGTGAATGAATGAGGGATGCCTTGAATGATCAGCCAAGGGGGTATTTATAGCTAAATATGGCAGCTAAAATTTGCTAAAAATAGAAGCTAAAGAGCCACCCCTTGGTCGGCCATATATGTAGCAAAGTTGATGGCTTCGACTTTGCTAAATTTGGCTTGAGGCAAATCTTCAAAGCCATCAATTGTGGAGAGGCTGATTTGCAATTTGAACAAGTCTTCAAGGGCTTCTTTGCAACTTAAATAATCAGCTAATAAGCTGAATTGGTTCATCACTTGGACGGTTTTGGGCTGTCCTTTTCTTGGCCGGTTCGATTCAATCGGACCATTTTTTTCATAATTAATTAATCATAATTTATTAACCAAAATTAACTTGGGTATAAATTAAAATTAATTATATTATGAATTAATACATATAATTTTGGACCGTCTTAGGCTAAAATTTAGTTCGCCTCGATACTTCAAATTGCTTCTTGATTTTGTGCTTCTAGTAGTGTCTGCCGAGCCATTTTTCGCCCTTTGTACAAATGTGTCGAAAATAACCAAAATTTATCAAAATATAATTATGAAATTAAATAAAAATCAAGATGTTCATATTTTAAGTGCACTTTAATTATTTTATAAAATTAATTATTTTTTGACAAGAATTTAACCAAATTCCCATGAAATTAAGTTAAAAAAGGTATGAAAAAGTATGTAAATTTTTGTATTCCTACTATGAAATTCAAAAATTGAGTTCCTTATATGATAATTAGACCATTAAAGAAAAGTTAGTAGATATTTTTGGTGATTCATCCATGGAAAAATTAGAAAAGGTTAAGGATTAAATTGGAAATGAGAAAAAATAAAAGATGATATCATCATCTTCATCCCCAAATTTTACGGAAACCCTAGGAGAGAGAAAGAAAACTAATCAAGCTTAATTAGTATGTTTTCTTGTCCCCTTTTTAGTAATTTTTATATTTTTGAGATCAGGATAGTCTATCTTTTTTGGGGATTAATTTGAAAAGTTATCAAAGTATAGAAGTTTTTCCATGGATGAATATGCTGAAATTGTGAAATTTATGGTAGAAAATGAAAGGTTGTTGATAGATAAACAACTTTAACAAAGTGAATTTTGATGAAAATATGATTTAGGGATTAAATTGTAAAGATGTAAAAGTTATGGAAAAAATATGAATTTTTTGAAATACATGTGCTATAAAAGTTACATGAAAATTTTGATTAGGCTCGGAATAAGGATTAAATTGTATGAATTTCATTTTCTGAGCCTAGGGACAAAACCGTCATTTGTGAAAAATGGGAAAAATAGTAATTTTACCTAGGATGTGAATTGAATTAAATTGAGTATGAAATGGATTAAATTGATGTTAAATTTATTTATATAGATCCTGAAAGACCTAATACTGAGTTGGATCGAGAAAAACAAAAAGGTTCGGATTAGTAGATTTCGTGTACGAACAAGTATTGAGGTAAGTTCGTGTAACTAAATTGTGTACATTTATATGTTTGAATTAAATGTTGTATATATGACTTGTATAATTATCATGTATGTGAAATTGATTGAATATCCAATAATGCCTGATAAATGTCAAATCCCATTTGAATAAATGAAAGTCAATAGATACATGATTTCCCGTATTAGTTGTGGTCCAGCATATGTTGCGGACACACTATAGCTCTTATGAGCGTCCCGTTATAAACCCTCTTGAGCTTCCCGTTATAGCTCTTCGGAGCGTCCCGATAGGTTGTGATCCTACATTTTTTGCGGACACACCTTAGCTCTTATGAGCATCCCGATTAAAGGCTCTTCATGAGCATCCTGTTAAAGTGGCTCTTTATGAGCTTCCCAATAATGCTCGATTGAATTTCCTGATATTGGCTATCCGGAGCTTCTTGATATGGTTCTTTTTGAACTTCCCGACAAGGCTCTTTGTGAATTTCCCGATTATGGCTCTTATGAGCTACCCGTTATATAGCCCGAATAAGCTTTCCGATAGGCTCTTTATGAGCTTCCTGAAATGATTCTATGTGAGCTTCTCGTTACAAGGCTCAAGAGTGTGCTTCCCGATTATGTGCCCTAATCGGGTACCCGTGGAAATGAATTGATGAATTCTAGTAGTGTACACTAAAGTGTACTATATGAGCGTATCCATCGATATTTCAAATAAATTCAACGGGTAAAGTTCTGACATGGCTAAACTAAACTTAAAATAATTTGTCATTAAAATGTACATGTAATATGGAATAATGTTATGAAAATCATATGTATATCAAAAATGTTAAATGATGAGCTCATCCACATTCTTGGTATTACATGAATTATTTGACTAACATGATTTTTGAAGTTGTGTTTTAGGCTATAAGACAAATTGCTTGTATGCATTATTGTATGTTTATCTTAAATGTAAATATATCATAAGTTAAATTACTGTTATACAAACCTACTAAGCATTAAATGCTTATTAGGTTTTCTTTTTGTTATTTTAGTGCTCAGAAGATCGTAAAGGTTGGAGATCCGTCGAAGTATCATCACACTATCCTCCAACTTGTTTTGGTATAAATAGAAAACTTACTTTGACATAATGGCATGTATAGGCTAATTTTACCAATGATTATATGTAAATGGATGTTTGTAATCTAGCTATTGGAATGGCTGGAAATGGTATATTTTGGTATGATAATATAAAGTTATATCATGTTTAATACATATATGGATAAGGTTTGGTTAAATTGTATTAGAGTAAAATATAAATAATTACAAGAAAGTAAGCTTGATCATATGAATATGTGATACTATTTCATATATATTAATGATGTTTTCTTAATTTATAATACTTGAATTGGTTGGAAAATATATGCAAATGTTATCGTAGGTTGAAGGTTAAATTTGGGTGAGAAATAGGGCTAGGAAATGGCCTTATTTTGTCCACACAGGTAGACACGGGCGTGTGTCTTGACCGTGTGTAACACACGGCCTGGCACATGGGCATGTGGTTTGGTCGTGTGCCCCCTGCATCCTAAAATTGAGAAACAAAATGCTCAGAATTGGAAACACAGGTGGAGACACGAGTTTGTGTCTCACCCATGTGTGTAACACCCCAAGCCTGTATCCGTCACCGGAATAGGGTTACGAGGCATTACAGATCAATATACATCATAGAATATACATAACTCATACATTTATGCATTCATAATCAAATACCATTCAGCACAATCACATTGTCCCTTATTAGAGCCTATGAGGCCTTAAACATGCTTTAGAATTGGTTCGGGACTACACCGATAATATACGAAAATTTTTAGAAACTTAGAAATTTTTCAACCATATAGAGGTCACACGCTCGTGTGAACAGGCCATGTGCCTCACACGGCTCCAGACACGCCCGTGTCTCAGTTCATGTGGAAACATGGCATACATACTGACTTACATCACATGGCCGAAGACACCCCCGTGCGCCAGACCGTGTGAAAACTGGGGAGTATACTGACTTATGCAACACGGCCAAGTCACACACCCATGTGCTAGGTCGTGTGCCAATTAGGGGGTATACTGACTTGCACCACACAACCAGTCACACGCCCATGTGTGAGACTGTGTGGAGCATACTGACTTCATTTTAATAACGACACCAGGGGACACACAGCTGTGTAACATGACCGTGTGTTGCACATGGCCAAGACACACGCCCGTGTCTCTGCCCGTGTGGACAAAAATAGGCCATTTGCAAGGCCAATTTGCCACCCCAACTCATGCTCACCTAAACAACCAAAATGATACCATTTCATCATTCAGTTAGGCAGCCAAAAACATCAACCAAATGCAAAATTCATATAATTATAATCTCATCTATACCAAAACTCAACTCACTATCATTTACTTAGCCAATTACATGGCAAAACAATACAAAACAATATAGATCATTTACCATAATTCAAATAACCATTTGAACAACAATGAAACCTTAACCACATTCATACAAAACATATCAAAATAAGCCATTACTCATGGTTATATACTTACATACCAAACCATGTACATTTACAAGTCATTTCTAATAGCTAAACACACATCAATATTAACATCATTTACAAGCCAACTCTCATCACTATAATCACAACCAAAATACCACATCTAGCCTATACATGCCATATACCAAAGATGTTTAACTCAAAAGTACCAACTTAGATGTTTGATAGTGCGATGATGTTCCCGACAACTTTCGGATCCGAGCTAGCCTTGATTCACTATAAAACATAGACAAATAACACGAAGTAAGCTTCATAGCTCAGTAAGCTCATATGTAATTAACTTAATTAGTCAAATAAATGTAAATAAACCAATTTCACACTATCTACAAACCTTTCTCATGTATTAAAACATGATTAAATACTAACTCATCAAACTTTCTCTATTTAATACACGAATAGTACATACCTGTATTGTCTCGTACTAACCACTTTCACAACCACATCATTCATTTACCCATTGAACCATTCGGAATAAAAATTAGATACTCATAAGTCTCGTACGATAAGTACCTATACCATGGCCCATAGCCAAATCAAGGTAACTTATCCAAAGAACTATTTTCATGGCCCGAAGCAAAAACATCCGATATGCATGGCCCGAAGCCAAATCTGTATAACTCGCACCCGAAGTGCTAAAATCATGGCCCAAAGCCAACTCATCCGATATGCATGGCCCGAAGCCAAATCGGTATATCATCTTATAACAAGTCACAAGTATCCAAATCTATTCCAAAGGTTCAACCGGGATTTCTAGCTCGACAATTCCATCTTTGAAATAATTCCGTAGATTCGTATTTACTATTTATACATTAATGAAAATATCATAATCACATTTTAGGCAATATCAAAGCATTTAACATACATTTATAATGAAATCGTCACATAAGAACTTACCTCGTATTCGGAATTGACAGATCGGATCGACTACTCGATAACCTTGCCTTTCCCCTAATCTAATTTCAAATTCCTCTTTTCTTGATCTAAATATTTTCAAAATTAACTTCTTTAATCAACCACTCATTCAATTTAGTCCAAAACATACATTTAGTCCTATTTACACTTTAGCCCCTAAATTTTTATACTTAACAATTTAGTCCCTATTTCACAAATACACAAAATTCACATAATTTCATTAAACCCAAGCTTGGTCGAATTACATATAGGTCCCTAATAGCCCAAAAATTTCATTTATTTCACATTTCAACTACTCAATTTGCATATTTCACAATCTAATCCCTATTATGCATTTTCATCTAAAATCACTTTACAAAACATGAAAATCTATCATCAAGCTTTCATATTTCATCTTCAAATACCAAAGAACACATAAACTCATCAATGGAAACTCTTAAAATCTTTAACAGCTTCAAAATTAAAGGTACAGGCTAGCTAGATTAAGCTACAACGATTACAAAACATAAAAATCATCAAAAACGAATCAAAAACCGTACCTTAATTGCTTGAGTTTCTCTAGCCGAATGAAAAACCCTATTTTAGCTTCTTATTCTTTTAATTTTCGGTGCATAAAAATGAGAATGAAGCTTTAATTAGCTTTTTTTATTTATTTTAACCTTTAATAACTAAATTACTAAACTAACCTTATTATAAATCATTTAATATCATCCATTTAATGTCCATATAAGTCCAATAACATTTAAAAGGGTCTAATCACCATTTAAGGTCATCATATTTAAAAGCCAAAGCTATTTGACACCTTTAACAAGTAGAATGCAACTTTTGCATTTTACACGATTTAGTCATTTTTCTCAAATTGAGCAATTAAACGATAAAATTAGCTCACGAAATTTTCACACATATCAAATAACTTGCAATAAACATAAAAAAATAATATTAAAATAATTTTCTGACATCGGATTTGTGGTTCCAAAATCACTGTTCTGATTTAACTAAAACCGGGCCTTTACAACTCTCCCCTTTTAGGAATTTTCGTCCCCGAAAATCTTACCAGTGAATAGGTTCGGGTAGTTTTATCATAGCATCCTCAAGTTCCCATGTAGCTTCTTCCACCCCGTGTTGATGCCATAACACTTTCACTAGTGCAATTTTCTTATTTCTTAGCTCTTTGATCTTATGAGCTAGAATTCGAATCAGTTCTTCACTGTATGATAAATCTGACTGTATCTCAACTTCAGTTGGAGAAATAACGTGTGAAGGGTCTGATCGATATCTTCATAGCATCGATACATGAAACACATTATGTATTTTCTCTAATTCAGACGATAATGCCAACCGATATACCACTAGCCCAATTCGTTCGATAATCTCATACAATCCGATGAATCGTGGACTCAATTTCCCTTTCTGACCAAACCGCAATATCTTTTTCCATGATGAAACTTCCAAGAACACTTTATCCATGATCTGAAACTCAATATCTTTCCGTTTCAAGTCTACGTATGATTTCTATCGATCCGATACTGCTTTCAAACTATCGCAAGTTACTTTCACTTTTTCTTCGTCTCTCTGATTAGATCAACCCCGTGAATCTTATTTTCACTGAGCTCATTCCACTACAACTATGTTCGACATTAACGACCATATAGAGCTTCGTACGATGCCATCTTTATACTCGATTGAAAGCTATTATTGTAAGCAAATTCAATTAGTGGTAGATATTTCTCCCAACTACCTTCAAACTCAAGAATGCAACAACGTAGGATATCCTCAAGTATCTGAATAACTCATTCAGATTGACCATTCGTTTGTGAGTTAAATGTAGTGCTAAAATGCAGCTTTGTACCTAAAGCTTCTTGCAATTTCTTACAAAATCGCAAAGTGAATCTCGGATCCCTATCCAAAACAATAGATAGTGGCACTCCGTGCAATCGAACAACCTCTAAGATATACAACTCAGCCAATTTATCAAGTGAATAATCCGTACGTACAGGAATGAAATGAGCTGATTTCGTTAATCTGTCAACAACAACCCAGATTGCATCTTTTTTTTCAAAGATAAGGGCAAACCAGATACGAAATTCATTATTACTCTATCCCACTTCCATTCAAGAACCATAGTGGGTTGTAATAAACCTAACAACACTTGATGTCTAGCTTTGACTTGCTGACAAATCAAACATTTTGAAACAAATTCTGAGATATCTCGTTTCATGTCATGCCACCAATAAAGTTGTTTTAAGTCATTATACATTTTCGTGCTTCCCGGATGTACTAAAAAACGAATACTGTATGCTTCGTTTAGAATCTTCCAAATGAGCTAAAACTTTCTTGGTACACATATAATATCACGAAACATCAAATAGTTATCAGGCCCTATTCAAAACTCAGAATCAAAAATCGACTCACACTAAGCTCATTTTGCTTGTAATTTATTATCAAATTTTTTAGCCTCACAAATCTCTTGTAGAAATAACGGTCTCGCTTTCAACTCGGCTACTATCGAACCATCTTCATGCAAAGCTAATTGTGTGTTTAAAGCACATAAAGCAAATAAGGACTTTCAGCTCAAAGCATCAGCTACTACATTCGCTTTTCTTAGACGATAATCAATCACTAATTCATAGTCTTTTAGCAATTCTAACCATCTTCGCTATCGCAAATTTAAATTTTTCTGAGTCATTAGATATTTCAAGCTTTTGTGGTCGGTATAAATATGGCACTTCTCACCAAACAAGTAATGACGCTAAATTTTCAATACAAACACTATTTCGGCTAACTCTAGATTTTGCGTCAGATGATTCTTTTTGTGTGGCTTCAATTGTATCGAGCCATAAACTACAACTTTGCTTTCCTACATCAAAACACAACCCAGGCCATTTAACTATGCATCATCAAAAGCTGCGAATTCTTTACTCGACTCAGGCTGAACTAACACTGGTGCCTCTATCAATAATGCTTTCAACCACTCAAAGCTCTGCTGACACTTTTCTGATCACTCAAATTTAACATATTTTTGAAGCAATCGTGTCATCGGAATCAAAATCATCGAGAAACCTTTAACAAATTGTCTATAATAGCCAGCTAGTCCCAGAAAAATATAGACTTCGGATACATTTCTAAGAGGCTTCCAATATATAATTGCAGAAATTTTGCCCGGGTCAACTCGGATACCCTTGGCTGAAACTATATGTCCCAGAAAATTGACCTCTCGTAGCCAAAACTCACATTTGCTAAACTTTGCAAACAATCGTTTATCTCTCAAAGTTTGTAACACGATTCTTAAATGCTCGACATGCTCAAATTCATCACGAGAGTAAATCAAAATGTCATCAACAAACACAACTACGAATCGGTCTAAATACGACCTGGAGATCCGATTCATTAAGTCCATAAAAATAGTAGATGCATTTGTTAGTCCGAAAGGCATAACAAGAAACTTGTAGTGTCCTTACCTTGTTCTAAATACAGTCTTTGGCACATCTGAGTCTTTAACTCGCAATTGGAAATAACCCGATCTCAAATCAATTTTCGAAAACACTGTTGCCCCTTTTGACTAATCAAACAAATCATCTATTCGTGGTAAAGGGTATTTATTCTTGATTGTCACTTTATTGAGTTGTCGATAGTCTATACACATTCTCATCGTGCCATCTTTTTTTTCACAAATAACACCGGTGCACCCCAGGGAGAGAAACTCGGTCTAGCAAAACCTCTATTTGTCAAATCTTGCAGCTGAGCATTTAATTTTTTAACTCTGTCGGATCCATTCTATACGGAGTTATCAATATCGGTGTTGTACCAAGTACTAATTCAATACCAAACTCAACCTCTCTGATAGGTGGTAAACTCGGTAACTCTTCGGGAAATACATCTGGATACTTACACACAACTGGTACTAATTCAATCTTTGTTTCTGTCACTTTCGTATCAATTACATAAGCAATATAAGCTTCACACTCCTTTCTCACAAATCTTTAAGCTAACATAGACGAGATCACAACTGGCAAACTACTCAAATCATCATATTCAATTCTAATAGTCTCATTATTCTGACATTTCAGTTAATTGTCTTTCATCTACAATCCACTATAGCATCATGCATCGTTAGTCAATCCATATCCAAAATCATATCAAATTTATCGAATGACAACAACATCAAATTATCCAAAAAACAAAAATCCTAATACATTAGCGGAAAATTCTTGCAGACTTTGTCAACCAAAACATATTTTCCTAAGGGGTTCAATACTCTAATCACAAATTTAGTAGAGTCTACAGGAAAATTCTTACTAGATACTAAATTCATACATATATAAGAATGAGTTGATCTTGGATTTATCAATGCAATCACATTAGTATCATAGAGAGTGAAAGTACTGATGATAACATTTGGAGATAACGCTTCTTCGCGAGCACAAATAGCGTAGGCTCTAGAGGTGCTCTAGCCTCTGATCCCACAGCTGAATCCTTTCTCGACCCTCTACTACCACTTACATTTACGGTAGTTTTAGGTGGTCTACCTCTATTTGACGTGCTACTTGGTCTCACATTCTGAATTTTATTTTTCTCATCCAGCTCAAGACAATTTTAGATGAAGTGATCTAGCAAACCACATTAGTAACAAGCTTTATTATTTTTATTCCAGCATTCTCTGAAATGTCTTCTCCCACACTGCTGACACTCGGGTTTGTTGTCTTTTACACTGCCAACACTCGATACTGATGTAGCTTGAGCTTTAAAAGATGAGTATTGTTTTTTAATATCTCTATTCAAATATTTGTTTGAAGCATTTGGGCGAGCATACGAATCTCTAGATTTCTTTGATGATGATTGAAACAGCTTACTCATTGATCTTTTTCTCGAGTCTCTAGCTTCTGAATCTGCCTTTCTCTTTTCTTTGCTAAGATCCTCGGCTTTACAAGCCCTTTCAACTAGAACTACAAATTTTTTTAACTCAAGAATTCTGACTTGTAGTTTTATATCTTCATTCAATCCATCAACGAATCACTTGCACATTATTTCTTCATTAGACACATACTCTCGAGAATACTTGCTTAACCGTACAAATTCTCTTTCATACTCGATGACAGCCATACAACCCTGCTTTAACTCTAGAAACTCTTTATGCTTTTGATAAAAAAATCCCTGACTTATATATTTCTTTCGAAACTCTGTATGAAAGAATTCCCAGGTCACTTATTCTCTTGGAACACAGATATTAGCGTGTTCCACCATTGATACATGGTGTCTCTTAGCAAGGATACAACATATTTAATACATTCATCAGGAGTACAGGACAATTCATCGAATACTCAAACTGTATTTTCGAGCCAGGACTCAGCTCTCTCAGTTTCATCATCAACAGTAACTCGGAACTCTTCAGCCCCATGTTTACGTATCTTATCTACTGACGGTTTGTTCAACCATATCAAATCTACAACTTGAGGAACAACAGGGATTTGTTGAGGAATAGATGGGGGTGGAGGCTGTTGAGCAGCCTGATTCGTTAGAACGAACTTCGTGAACCACTCGCTTGGAATCATTTGGAAAAAAGGCTTATTTAGCCTCTCCCCTGTGGCTACTTGTTACAGGTCTAGAATCTAATGGTGATGCCCTTTGAGAGGAAGCGGACGCATTACTCTCTATATCATCAGCTACAGCTCTTTCGGGATCTATTACTATATGAAAACACAATTTAAGCTGTTAGGAATCATCACACTATCGCAGAGTATATATGGCATGTATAGCTCGACTCTCACACACGCCAAGTTAGTCCTAGAATCGACTAAACCGTAGCTCTGATACTAATAAAATGTAACACCCCTAACCCGTATCCTTCACCAGAATAGGATTACGAGGCATTACCGATCAGTATACATCATATAATATACATAACTCATACGTTTTTGCATTCATACTCAAATACCATTCAACACGATCACATTGTCCCTTATTAGGGCCTATGAGGCCTTAAACATACTTTAGAATTGCTTGAATTTGCCTAGCCGAATGAAAAACCCTATTTTACCTTCTTCTTCTTTTAATTTGCAGTGCATGAAGATGAGAATGAAGCTTTAATTAACTTTATTTTATTTACTTTAACCTTTAATAACCAAATTACTAAACTAGCCTTATTATAAATCACTTAATATCATCCATTTAATGTTCATATAAGTCCACTAACATTTAAAATGGTCTAATTACCATTTAACGCCATCATATTTAAAATCCAAAGCTATCTGACACCTTTAACAAGTAGAACACAACTTTTGCATTTTATGCGATTTAGTTCTTTTTCTCAAATTGAACAATTAAACGATAAAATTAGCTCACGGAATTTTCACACATATCAAATAACATGCTGTAAACATCAAAAATAATATTAAAATAATTTTCTAACATCGAATTTTTGGTTTCAAAACTATTGTTTCGATATAACTAAAAGCAGGCTGTTATAGCCTAGAACACGTGTGTGTGTCTTGGCCGTGTGAAACCTTCACCTAATTTGTGAAAATTAAATTGACCACATGGCCTAGCACATGATTGTGTGGCAGGCCATGTGGCACAAGTCAGGGAGTTACATGGTTATGGACACGGTCGTGTGCCTTACATCGAATGCCCACATGGCCTGAGACATGGGCATGTCACATGGCCATGTGAGCCACACGACCTACCCACACGGGCGGTGACCCCTGTATATAAGAATAATTTTGAAATTTTGCGAAAAATTTTCTGAGTTCCCAATTTAGTCCCGACTTGATTCTAATGTTTAAATTGGGCCTCGAGGGTTCACTCAAGGGACAATATGATTAATTTCAGATATGAAAAGTAAATGACATGAATTATATGAAAACACTCTGTAAACTCCGGTAATGCTCTGGAACCTTGTTTCGGTGACGGGTACAGGTTAGGGGTGTTACATTTACGTCCTCGTAGGCCCAAATTAAGGCCCGTAAGTGTATGCTTATTCCATTCTGAATCATATATGTATTTGTTAAAATTAATCTAATAATTGGGTGCTATTTATTATGAAATGCTCTGATTTGTACGGTAATACTCTGTAATCCTACTTCGATAACAGAAACGAGTTATGGGTGTTACAGTAATAGTCATAACCTTTCTCATATTGATAATTGTATGTATCATCCTTATACTTGAGATCAACATAGTCCCAACATTGTGAGTCGTATGCTTTGACACAATTAAACATATTTCGTAAATGGTTGTACTATAAAGGCTGATATTGGGCATGCCACAATCTTTGTAATCGGATGTGAATGATCAAGATAGGATTTGTCTCTCCCACATAATGAGAGTGATACTCGGGCTCCTTGATTGAGTGAGGCTAGAAATGCATGGTCGTGCTAAAATGAGTTAATATGAGATATCATACTAATTTGTTTATCTTAGCCTACTAGAGATTTAAGAAACAAAAGATTGTACCATATAAGTGTGGTTGTTCCATGACTTGTGTTCAAATTGGATATCACAAAGGGATATACCATATGATAATATTATCATAGAAAGGTTATGTTGAACAATGACTTTTTGTAATTTGGGTAATAGTGATACATTGCTAAATGCCACTCATTATTTGTAAAATTGGAATTATTTTAATGTCACTGCTAACATTACATGATCCTAAAGGGACACACCCTATGATTGAAACGATTGGAATAAAAAAGAAAGTTGGAGTCATATTTAACTATCACACTCTATAAATTAATTATAAAAATATTCTTATAATTAATTTTACAGAGTTGAATATTAAATACAATATGTATACATGTTTAATGCACATTCATAGAGGATCCAATTAAAATAAATATGAAATAGATTTCATATAATTTTAATGGGTATATTTTTACTATAATTATTAAGGGATTTATTTTAATTTCGATCAATGATATACTTTAAGGATATCTTTTATGGAAAGAATATCACATTTTTATTCTAATCACTTAAACCCCTCGTAGATTTGACTATTCTTTAAGGACATTTGAATGACAAATCTTGATCCATTCTCTCAAGTTGAACCGAATATTTTTTTTTTCAAAATTCTCTAAAAAGTTCAATGAGGGTTTTCCGACTATTTTCTTCTAGGTGGATACTTTAAATGCCAGAGCAAAACGTTGTGATTGTGGTTGGATCACGCATCAAAACACACTACAAGATTAATATTCTATTCTCAAATTATTGAAGGTATATTTTCTATAATTTTTGAATTCAGATTTATTCCTCCCTAACATTTTCTAAAATTTTTTAACTCAGATTTATTCCTCACACAAATTGTGATGACCCATGTAATTTTCCATGCACCACAAGATGCACCGGCAATCCAATGATTACAAGTGAATTAATTATTAAACCAACATTTCCATGGTTTTAAAAGTTATGGCTTCACCTCTGATTAAAAATAATAATTAATGTATTACAGTGGCTCTTTTCTAAACTTAGGAAGAAAGAAAAAAAAAACCAAAGTTAACAAGATGAATAAAGAGAAGTTGCATTATATCAAATCAACATGTAATATATGATTATTCTAAAGATATATATGATACAGTAAAGAATATGATATCATAAGAAGCAGACGCACTTTTATGATGGTTGAAGAATATACAGGTGGATGAAAAGCAAAAGATGGGTGAAGTTGGTAGCATCATAATTGCAAGTTAATGTGAAAGGTACCGGTAAGAGTCCAACCCTTGCTTCAATACCCAAAAATTGCAATCAAAGTGGAGCTGGTCACTTGGTCAGTGGTTAGAGATCATTGGTCAAACCTTCTTATCGAATTCCAACAATCACTAAGACTTGTCCTAGTTACGTAAGGTATGAGAAGCAATCTTTTATGTTAGTTAAAGATGGTGATGACGAGATATTGTATTGTAGATATTGCATAAAAAAGACAAAGCCAAGCACAGAGAGTTGGCAGGTAATATCAGCATCAATGGCGAGGGTCCAGCAGCACCGATGGATTTTAATGCAATAGTCAAAGGCTTGACCGTCAGCGGACCCCTCATTTGACTCTCTGACATGATGATCATCAAATATTTATTTCTTCTTCTATATCTACAGTAATGACATGAACCAACTTTGTTGGGGCTCTGAACTCAGTTATTTTGTACCTTTGTTTATAAAGGGTACATCATGGGAGCTGTCAGTCACTGAGTCAGTGTGAGTTAATAACGGTGGAAGGTAACTCGTGAATCATATATATCGTTGACTTATCTCCAAAGTGACAATGCAAATGCACCCACTTCCATTCCTCATCAATTCATGTATTATTATCTCCCTTCTCTTTTAGCATCTGCACAATTTCTGGATGCTCTTTCGGTTTCTCATAGCATTCATCTTTATTCGGCTATCAATAAAATGATAAATAAATAATCTAAACAATCCAACAAATATTAATCCATAATAAAATAAAAACACATGAAAGGTTGCAAAATCAGAAAGGTCAAAAAACAAACTTTGGACCAAAAAAAAATAGTGTAACGACATGACATTCTTTGGCATGGCGGTGGGTGTTTAATGATATTTTTATTTCTTATAGTATCTAAATTTTATTATTAGTAAGCAATCATACTTTTTAAGTAAATTATATTATTAGTCACTAAATTATAGATAATTTTTTGTTTTGGTCATTTAATTAAAATTTTACAATTTGGCTACTGTTATTTGAAAATTTTCATTTTAAGTCACTAAACTATTTAAAAGTTTTCATTTTGGTCATTGAACTGTTAATTAAAAAAAAATTCCACTAGTGAGCTCCAAGTAACAATTCAACGATCGATACACTGGATTAGTACTCATCAACGAGTAGAAGAACATACCTTAGATCTAAGTCGATCTAATGATTAGTATCAAAGATCGAAAAAAAATTATTTGAATTTTAGTTTACAGATTTGTGAATTCAAAAGCTATTTCATGAAAAATAAATTAAATTATAGAAGATAAGAGAAAAGATAGCTTTTGATTGGTATAGATAGTGCGAATAGAGAAAGCCATATAACATCGATTTTAACAGTCTAGTGACTTAAATGAAAATTTTCGAATAATTTAATAATCAAATTGTAACTTTTTTAATTAAGTGATCAAAACAAAACTTACTAATAGTTTAATGACTAATAATGTAAGTTACAAAAACATTTGGAGAAATTTAATCAAAACTTATAATTTATATTTTATAATATTTAATTTGAAGGGTAATTTTTTTTTGTTAGCATTTATTACAATTAACTGAAAAAGTATTTTTGTACCAAAAAACTGTTCATCTATAACCTCAACAAAATGTTGTTTCAACAGGCCCAAATTATGAGTTTGGCTCGTTCTACTTTGACCTTGGAAAATCAAAAGTGTTTTTTTATTGCAAAATCAATAAAAAAAATTTTAATTTTTGGGTCAAAATTAAGGGTGAGTAAAATTCGATTCGATTCGAAAAATAAAAATAAAATTTAAATTTTGATTTAAATGAATTGAGTTATTCGAATTATTCGAGTTGACTCGAATAACTTGATTCAGTTTTCAGTTCGAGTGGAGTTGAATTTCACATTTGAATAACTCGAATAACAGATTGGTATAAATATTCTATTAGTCCCTATCAACTTTGAAAATAAGTAAATTGGTCTCTCTCACAATAAAAATTACAAAAAATTTAAATTAATTTTTAAAAATTCAAAATAATTTTTAAAATTCAAAATATTTATAAAAATTTCAAAATTTATGTTTTAAAAATTATAAATTTTTTAAAAAATTTTAAAAATATATAAAAAAGGTTAAAATTTTAATTTTTTTCTAAAATAATAATTTTTGGATTTAATTAATAATTCAAATTTATCATACTCAGGTATCTTATTTTTTAATATTTTTCTTTGAATTGTTTTTCAAATATATATAGTTTCAAATTTATGTACTCTTATAATGAATTAGTTATAGTATAACAATATTTTTATTTGACATGTTTAATTTTTTAAATTTAACTTGAATAATTTTACTCGATTCGAATTTCATTTCACTCGACTCAATTTGAAAAGAATTCAAATTGAGTTAGGATGATAAAATAGGACTTGTGAACTCGACTAACTTAAAAATTTTTCACTCGATTTGATCGAACACTCACCCCCAGTCAAAACTATAGTGAAAAAGTATTTTTACACTCAAACGCAAAACTTAATATTTAGGTGGTTCTGACTTTTGATTTTTGAGTTTGGAAGCAAAAATTATCAAAATATCGTTATTTATATTATCTATTTAAAAGTGTATAAAAAATTAGATTAATTTCTAATTTATGTATCATTATATTAAATTATTTAAATATCATTTATCGTTATATTAAATTATTTTATATTTAATTTTTTAGATATCTTATTTATCATTAATTTAACAAATAATTTATAATTACTTAAAAAGTATTTAAAATTTATATTTCATTTATCATTATATTTAAATATTTAAATATCATATAATTCAATTAATTTTTAATTATAATGTCTAAAAAAGACATTTTTACCTTTAACTCACAATTTTTAGCAACAATGGGAAACAATAGAAGTTATTTACGATATTTTTCTATTACACTTATCAAAAGTACTTCTAAGAAGTCGTTTTCAACCGCCACAACAATAAATAACTAGTCCTTATGAGCTTTTTTTTTTCCTAAAAATAACATGAGTTTGAAAGCACAATTGTAAAAATATATATTGTTCCGGTGATGCATTTGATATCTTGGAATTAGAATTTGATGGGTAAAAGCTTAGTATAACAAATACATTGTCTAATTATTCTTACCTAACAAAAAATAGGCCAAATTAGGAGATGTTATCGGATTCAATTATAATCTTGCTTTTGGGCCTAACATTTTCTTTAAATCTTGAAATTCTTCAAGGAAAATGGATCCTAATATGCCTCGAAAAGAAAGGAAAAAGAAAGTTAATTTTTATGTTGTTACTTAAATTTAGCCACTTGTGTATATTGAGATCTCATTGTATCTCAATTTAGGAAACTAAGCACATTATTTAAAAAAAAATTACACTATGTTTCTTTTGTTGTTAGAGGATTTTAAGGTAGCAAATATATTCAACTAGATTTTGCCCCTTTATCGTATCTTTATAAGTACTTGTTAGGATTTTGTACCATTTGTATGATTGTCTTGAATGATTTTTGAATGAAAGAGCAAAATGAATTAGTAAATATTTAGCTCATTGATTACCTAAAGGTTTGCCTAATATTAAATTGCAACAAATGAATGAATTATGATGTGAGAAGATAACTTATATTAGTAGGTAATCTAAATTGCTTATAGTATATGGAATCTAAATGAGTAATTGATTCATGGGGACTATTTTGTTGTTTATTAGTTGAAATGGGGAGATACCTTGTCTTTAATATTGAAGTTGTAACACCCCACTCTCGACCTAGTCGTCGAATCTGAATATGAGATGTCACAACACATTGTCGAAGCAACTCGAACATCATTCATCAACAATTGAATCAAGAAAAGAATTTATAAAATTCAATATTTAAGAAGGTATCAATTATGAATTGAAGTCATTTTAGGTCATAGAATACATATTATAACTCATTTAAATTGTAAACTAAGTATTTGAAACTTAACGACGTAAAGTGGAATGAGTCGGGTTGAGAGAAATAAAAAATTTATTAAACTTGAAACTTTAAAACATTTTTATAAAATCATTAACCCAAGTTTAGGACAATTAAAAGCCTTCTGAGACAATTTAAATTCATTTTGAAGATGCTCATGGTGGTTAAAGGTCCTCAAGACCCAAAACAGACCCCAAAAGGTTAAAAGGACTCAAAATAGTGCAGTTGCTTGAGTCTGGAGAACTTTTTACGATAGAAGTGCTTAGATGTATTGATACAAGTGCTCGAGATTGCACATTGAGGCGTTATGCCTCACTTGTACCGAATCAAGTTTGCTTGGACCCAAAAAATCATCTCAAAACTTACTTATTTTGACCCAATACATTACTAAACAAAAATCATGACTTGTAAGGCTTATAATTCAAGTTTGATACACTATTTTAACTCATAACAACACAATCAAGTCACATGAAAACATATGTGATGATTCGCAACAAATGTTGAATCATTAGATAGCATGAAAAAGTATTCTAATCTGAATCTAACCCGTATAGTAAGCACAAGTAACTCTATGACATGCCAACTGTGTCCTATCATTTCTACCAAGTTGCACAGGAATACATATTTCATGTTTTTACATTGAGTGAAATTAAGGTAACTTGTTCATATTCTATATATCACATATCATCATATTTCCATGTCTCATATATGACACATGCTCATCAAGTCATACGCAAATAGGTTGTTTGCCATTCTTTTGGCCATCTTTTATTTCCTATCATATGGCATTCAAACTATACCACAACCATTCACAACACTTTAATTTCTCATTTTATAAATAAATCTTAATCTATCATCACATAATCAATTAACACATTAAGTAGAATGTTTCACTTGCTTTCATTATGTAACACCCCTAACCCCTATCCGTCGCCGAACTAGGGTTAAAGGTGTTACCAGAAAAATTAGAATATTTTACGAACAATTCATATACATCATCTGTAACGCCTCTTACCCGCGTTCATCACCAAAACAGGGTACGAGGTATTACCAGAACATAACACATACTATTAAACAAAACCGAGACAGAAATATGGCATCCAATTAGATCATGCATCGTTATAACATATGCCTTTAACAATATTAGCTAACTTCAATGGCTTTGTACAAAATAATCGGCCAAATACTGTAACCAATATTTTAAACCTAGGCAACTATGACACGTAACAAAATAACTAAGCCTACTATACATGCCATAATTCAAAATGTTTAGTTCAAATACCAAAAGTATTGATAGTGTAGGCAGATCTTCAACGATCTCCAACTCCTGTGCTAGCTGGATGACATTATAAGACAAAAGAGAGAAAAAAAAGTAAGCTTATAGCTTAGTAAGTAAGTATATAAATAATAAATAAGAAATCTAATATGTTTACAAAACAACACAACTATATCAAATTTTTAAATTTCACTATTTACTCCAATTTGATCAAGCTATCCCTCCTGTGTCATGTTCATTGGATAAATCACAACTCGAGTTATGAAACTTGAAATTCAAATCCGTAAAATTTCCCCGAAATTAGACTAATATAAATTATTAATGATTTTTTTCTAGAATTTTTGGTTCAGCCAATTAGTACAGTTTATTAGTTAAAGTTTCCCCTGTTATACAGATCGACTGATCTGACCTCTATTCATTACGAATTGATTTTCTCCTTGTAAAAAAGTCAAATATCCATGAAATTTGTTTGATTTAAAATTAGATTCAGTAAGGAATCTATTAATATAAACTATATTTCTTAATTATTTTTGAACAATTTGTAATGATTTTTCAAATTCAGAACAGGGGATCACGTAGTCATTCTGAACAAGTCTCACAAAAATATAAATATCTCAAAATATAGGATTCCTTTATTTTCTCTATTTCTTTTACATGAAAATATACTCATTAAGCTTTAATTTCATATCTTATTCAACCTCTAATTAAATTCCTACTATTTTTGGTGATTTTTCAAATTCAAGTCTCTGCGACTGTCCAAACAGTTTTATTATCAATTTTGATCTTTCACACTTTAGTTGCATTCATTGCTTATCCTTAACAATTTTTCCAACTTCCAATCACATATAGAGCTTTTTAATCATACGTTACACATGTATATACTTATACTTATCATTACAAGGTCATACATAATTTTATTTAGTCGATTTTCCCGTTGAACACTTCGGATCAAGTCCCCGATGCTTGGTGGTTTCAACACGTAGTTCCACCCATCACATAGTCCGGCTCTCTTGTACACATGGTGAACATGAACACTTAGCTTAGTACCACCCATGTGACCTAGCCACTTTATCCCGTAGCTCTCTTGTCTACATGATGTCCTTCACCTAGAACCACACATGCGACCTAGCTACATTTATCCCGTAGCTCTCTTGTCTACATGGTATACATCTCGTATCATACATGTGACCTAGCTACCACATAGTATCTCGTAGATTTCTTGTACACATGATGTGCACTTAGCACCATACATGTGACCTAGCTACATACCATCTGTATCTTTCGATTCCGAAGGTTCAACCAGGAAGTATTTCACTTTCTAATACTTATTTCCATTCTTCCAATAGTCGATTATGATTCAAACTCAGCTACAATATATAAAATATGCTGAAATATAAAAACGTGAATAAAGATAATGTATTATTTACATACAAACTTACCTCGGTGCAAAATATAGAAATTTTGCAATTCTTGATCTATAACAACACATTTAGCTCATTTAACACTCATACTATCTATTTCAATACAAAAATCATATTACGGAAAAATTATATTTTTGCCCCCTAACTTTTACAAAATTATGATTTTGTTCCTAGGCTCGAAAATTTAATTTCAACCCTTATTATTATGTTTTATGACATGCTCAACATTTTTCTCTTCTATGGAAACATCAAATTCTCACTCTAACATGTACTTATGAACATTAGGTATTTTTACCGATTATGCCGTTTTGCTCGTTTTCGCTAAAAATCGCTTAGAAAAGATCGTTCTCCTAACTTCAAACATTCATATTCTACCATCAAACATCAAAATACATGCATATCATTCATGGGTAAATTTTTAAACATAAACCCTAACTCGAAATAATGGTAGAAATAGGTAGACCGAGCTACGAGGATTTCAAAAATGTAAAGAACATTAAAAACGGGGCTTGAATGCACTTACTATTGAGCTTGAAAGCTTGGAAAAAACCCTAGCTATGGTGAACATACAAGGTTCGGCCAAGGAAGAAGATGGATGGACAAAATTTTGGCTTATTTTTCCTATTTTATTTATTTTAATTACCAAATGACAAAAATACTCTTAAGGCCTTTCTTTAAAATTTTGTCCTATTCATGCCCATTTTTGTCCATATAAAGTATAATGGTCTAATTTTCATTTAAGGACCTCTACTTAAAACCCCCATTTCAATCAAGTACTTTATGAACTAGAACACACATTTTTCACCTATTTTAATTTAGTCCTAAACATCAAATTAAACACCCATTTGATAAAATTTCGCAATGAAATTTTTTTTCAGACAATTATGGAATCATAATATAAACATTAAAACTTAGTCAAAAACTCGGATTCGTGGTTTCGAAACCACTGTTCCATTTTGGCCCTAAATCGGGCTATTACATCATCACAATCATAGTCAAACCTTACCATAGAGTTCTATATATAGATCTTTGAGACCTTAAGCATGTATTAGAAAGGGGTCGAGACTAAACCGAGCCCATACAAAATTTTTGAAACTTATACATTTTCAAAGTTGCACAGGTCACACGCCCGTGTGAGCAGGCCGTGTACCTTACACGGCATTAGACACGCCCATGTCTCTAGGCTGTGGCAAAACAGAGCATACATACTGACTTATCCACATGGACGGAGACACGCCCGTGTGCCTTGGCCATGGTCAAAACTGACTTGGGTCACACAGCTAACCACACACCCATGTGTCTAGCCCATGTACCCCTCAAAATATCCACTCACGCCCATGTGCCAAGGCTGTGTGCCTTACACGGCCACCAGACACGCCCGTGTGTCTAGGCTGTGCTCAAGACTAACTTGCTTCTAAAAGAAACATTGGAGGACATGGTGAAGACACATGCCCGTGTGCTCAACTGTGTGGGAAAATATAAGCCATTTGCAAGGCCAGATTGCCACCCATTAAGGGTCATCCCTACAAGCAACAAAGAGGCATCTAAAGCATCATATTTTCAACCATTTTATATACCAAAACATATACTATTCATGCCATATCATAAACAACCAAATCCATACTTATAACCATACCAAAATCATGCTAAATCACAATTCAAATTCATACCAAAACTATGTTTCATAACATCAATTTACTTCATACAATTTTAGGCCATAAACTTACCAATTTCTCAAATAATCACACACCAAAACTTACCAACATTGACCATTTCATTTGATCATTCATGAACACATCTCATAGGCATAATTTGCATCACATATTTCATACCAAAATCTCATTCACATACACAACCAAAACCAAGCCACATCACATGGCTAAATATACATTTCATGAAACATATTCAAATACCTCTAGCCTATACATGCCATACTCCAATATTTACACTTTCAAAATGTACCAAAATAGAGTTCGATAGTGTAGTGATGATCCTCGACGGTCCCCGAGCTCCCAGTAGCTTAGATATCTGTAAAACAATGCAAACACACACAAAGTAAGTGTTTAAAAGCTTAGTAAGCCATATACAAATAAACTTATCATTCAAAACATGAAAGCATCATCAAATTACATATACTCCATGACTAGATATTATCTCAAACCATATAGTTCATATACATTTCACATAATCCCAATTCATTTACACATATAGCTTATTTTCTCATACTTATAACATATATCATCACTTGTACATATACTTACCTTTTATTCTCAAACATAGTATACATTTCGAACATACCTGAATTGGATACACATTTCATATAATCATCCGTTTCTCAAAATGCCCGTTGAATCGTTCAGAATCATAAGGATACATGGATAACTCGGAAAGCTCATACAATGCCAACATCCTAGACGTGGTCTTGCATGTAATCAAATATCGATGCCACTGTCCCAGGCAGGGTCTTATATGAAATCAAATACGATGCCAACATCCTAGACGTGGTCTTACACATAAATCAAATACGATGCCAACATCCCAAACGTGGTCTTACACGTAAATCGTAAGTCAATGCCAATGTCCCAAGCGTGGTCTTACACGAAAACACATATCGAGTCCTATGTCATGACATATGTATCCTAACTATTCCTATGGTTCATACGGGGCTTTTTGGACATTGGAACTTTATCAATACTTTCTCAAATGTCTCATTCTCAACACATATAATCATTCATTTTCATAAGCATATAATCAATAGTAATTCAATTCAAAATACATTTATTTGTATATTGACTTACCTCATACGAATTTGAACGAACGGAGTCAACTATTCAACGACTTTCGACTTTCCCTGATCTAATTATGTTTTCTTTGGTTCTTGATCTAAATCAATTCAAATTTAATTTATTCAAACTCACATTCATTCAAATCAATCCAAAAACACATATTTAGGGCATTTTACAAATTAGCCCTCACATTTACACAATTTAACACTTTAGTCCTTAATTCACAAAATCACAAAATACACATAATTTCCATATACCCATGTTAGTCCGAGTCTTCATAGTATTCATATAAGTCCATATATTTCATTTATTTTACATTTTAGTCCCTCAAAATCTCATTTTTAGAATTTAGTCCAAATTACTCAAATTCATCAAAAATTCAAAGACAAAGCTTAGTAATCTAACACATATCTGCCATTTACTATCATCAAACTTCATAAAACTCATATTATCAACAATGGAATAACCCAAAATCATAAAAAAAAATCAAAAATTAGGGCATGGGCTTGATAGATTACTAAGCAACAATTACAAAAACGTAGAAATTATCAAACACCGATAAAAAAACACATACCTAATTGATGCTTGCAAGTGCCAAATGTTTGAATACTTTAAAACCCTATTTTTTGTCTTCAATTTCAGCTAAATGAAGAATAATGGCCTTATTTTCATGCTTTTGTTTTATTTAATCAACATTATTAATTATTTTACCATTTTGCCATTACATTAAAACTTTAATAAACCATTATATAATGTCCAACTAAGTCATTTAATGCATTCCATGGTTAAATAACCACATAAGGACCTCAAAATTAATAAGTCATAGCAAATAGGCACTTTAACCAATAGAAGGCCAGTTTTACATTTTACGCGATTAGGTCCTTTTTACAAATTAAGCACACAAATGATCAAATTTTCATACAAAATTTTCACACATACTAATTCACATATAATAGGCATGAAAAATAATATTAAAATATTTTTCAGTCTCGAATTTGTGGTCCTAAAACCACTATTTTGACTAGGGTCTAAACCGGGATGTTACACTTTAAGTATGATCTTCATGCAATTAGCTCATCAATATCTTAACATATTAATATCGTTAAGCTTTAAAATCCACATATAGTTGAACCACTTTATACACACAAATGATACATGTCAAGATACAAATCAATAAGTATAATAAGTTCCAAGTGAAGTTGCCATTAATTTACTAACCCATCATAGAATTAAAACTACAAACATGGCTAATTACCTCATATTATCAACCATTTTGTTCATTTAGCTAATTAGATAAATCATGAAACAAAACAATTGAGTTAGCACAAATCGAGTTTGTTGTCTTTCACCCATTTATACCTTGTACCTCGATGTCCTGACCTCATTGTTAGCTACATAAAATAATTTCGACATAAATGACTGTTGAAAAAAAAATCTGGTTCGAAAATAGCTTTCTTTCATAATGGAAAATTTAAAATTTGAAAACCAGCCTAATTTGTGATATTTATAGCAATAAACCTTAAATCGAAACCATACCTATGTTTTCGAATAAACCGATCCTTGACGTTTTCCAGCTTTGAACCAAACAATCTTCTCTGCTATTCTCGTACCACAAATTGCTTCGAGTGTGGGCTCGGACCAATTGAATCAAAACACAGAACTAGAAAAAGATTTCTTTTATATTTAGAGTGAAAACAAAAATTCTCTCTTCTTTAATTGAAACTGGTAGAATTGTTATTCTGGAAAAATATATTTAATATTTGAGAATAAATTCTCTCTATTTTTCAGCAGAGTAAATATCTCTCCAAGTTATGTAAATAGCTTTATCGGTGCCATCAATTTATAGGGAGGGAAGGTAGAACCCGTGTTGAATTGTAGAAGTTTTATTTCAAATAGAAAAATAACTTCCTAGTCTAACTAGAAGAGGGAAAGGGCCTAATAAGGTGTGTTTCCCTTCATATATATTATGATGGGAATTTATCCTCTTATTGTATTGGGCCCAATTATATGTGCTTTTTGAAATTTTAACCTAACACTTTATAATTTAATCCAACCCAATACATATTTTTCTATTTTAAAAAATAAACATTTATTTTCCAATTAAATAATTTTCTCTACGAAGTGACACCATAAATGTAACACCCCAGACTCAGCCTAGACGTTATGGTCGAATTTGGAAAGCTAAATTGGCCACCGAAATGACCCAGAAAATCTTTCGTATATTTCAAACATACTTTTTAAACCATTTGCGTAAATTGTTCAAAACTAGTGAAATCGAGAATTTTAGAAATAAATTATTTTAATATTTTATGTATTTGTAAAAGTCTGAACACTATTCAAAACTTTCATAAATTCAATCATATTTTAAAATCATTCGTTTATTTAATCAAAACTAAATAACTTGACTATTCGTCACTATTTGAAAAAAAGTTAAATTCATAAAATCAAATGTCTTTAGAAATCTCATTTGTAAACATTATAAAATTTGAAACTAAGTCCAATTTTATTAAGAACTCATTTCTCATATTTGCAGCGTAAAAATGTAATATTGGCATATTTTTTACGAAAATCACAACGAACCATTTTGCTAAAACCATGTTTTGCTAACAATCAATATTTCATGTAAATTCGATAAAACATCAATAGAAAATTTAAAACCTCAAAAACTAAGTCATATATTTGTCTAAAACACATTTTCATTATCAAACCCAAAAAGAGTGATTTTGTCAAGTTTTAATAAAAATCAAGTTTCATGCATAATCTTAATCAAATACTAATTTTTGCAGTTTTTAAAACTTAATGTCATGCAAATCAGAATAAAAAATCCCCAAAGTACAGTTCCATGCCATATTCCATACTCAAACTTATTATAATCCCAAAATAACAAAATAGTAAGATAAGCTTTAAATTACTTTAATTTAAAAAGAATTCTGAGAAACTCGTCCAAATGCCATCATCAAATCCTAACCTTGGGGTTATTTATAGAATCAGAAAACTAAATGGGAGTGAGCTATAAAGATCAGTGTGAGTCTTAACTCAAGGAACAAACAAGAATTATGTATACAAATCATGTAACAATGAGCACATACTTATCATACAAATTAATCAATTTTCTTTGTGCATATGATCATGGCAATGCAATTTTTATAAAAAAAATTATGCAAATTTCTTTAAAACATCTTACCCATCACCGCTACACTCCAAAATCGAGTTCCTCAGAACTCATCCATCCAAACACTCCAATTTATGGACAAGCAACCAGTAATGCAAATAAACTGCCAGTAATGTAGACAAGCTACCAGTAATGCAGATAAAATTCTAGCAGTGTAGACAAGCTGCCAGTAATGCAAATAAACTGCGTAATGCAAACAAGCTACCAGTAATATGGACAAGCCACCAGTGATGCAGATAAACTGTTAGTACTTCCTCCTTACACATGTCCCAACACCATGCATGTGATATGGCCGCAATAAATACATTTTCACTTTTTCACAGAATAACACTTTAGGCATGTAAATCATGCTCATCGAATCATTTAAACTTAGTGTAACATCCTAAATTAGGGCCTAGTCAGAACATTGGTTTTGAGACCACAAATTCGAAGTAGAAATAATTATTTTATGATTATTAATAGGTCTATGATATGATTGCATGCTTGTGTGGAAATTTCATGAAGAAATTTCATTGATAAAGTGTTCAATTTGACATTTAGAACTAAATTGAAAAGTTGCAAAATGTGAGTTCTAGAAGTCTTAAGCATGAAATTTCCATGGATTATTAATTAGAGGTCCTTAAATAGCAATTTACCCAATTTCTATAATTATGGACAAAAATGGGCATGAATAGGAAAAATTTGAAAGAAAGACCTTAAGTGCATTTTTGTCATTTGGTTAATAAAAGAATAAAAAGGGAAATTAAAGCCAAAATATGTCATCTTCTCCAACCCTTGGCCGAAATTCTCAAGCTCTCCATAGGTAGGGTTTTTTCATCTTTAAGCTTAATTGTAAGTACATCCTAGCCCCGTTTTTGATGCTCTTTACATTTTTGAAGTCCTTTGTAACCTGATTTACCTATTTTTACCATTATTTTAAAGTAGAGTTCATGTTTGAAATTTGACCCATGTATTACATGCATGTGTTTTGATGTTTAATGGAGGAATATGAATGTTTGATGTGTGATAAACATCTTTTACCAAGTGATTTCCAGTGAAAATGGCTAAAAAGGACTTATTTGTAAATTTTGTAAAATGGGTAGTAAGTGATTTAATGAGAAATGTGGGCTTCTATGAGTATGTTATAAGTTCGGCTAGGCTTGGATAACAAAGAAAATAAACACATTTCATTTTACGAGCCTAGGGACTAATTTGCAAATATGTGAAAGTTTAGGGCAAAAACATAAATTTTCCTAAATATAGTTTTTGGACTGACTTAAATAATGTGATGATTAAATGAGCTGAATTTTCTATTATAGATTAAGAAAACAGAGTTCGAACCTAGATTGAGGAAAGAACAAGATTTTGGACTAAATCGAATTAATTATTCATATTTTGTACCGAGGTAAGTTCATGTGTAAATAATGTAATGGTATATCATGTTTGAATGTTTTATTTATGTATGAATCTCTATGTTTAATTATTATGACGAGAGTATAAACGATTTTATTGTCTATGAGGATGACATTGTGAACGAGTTCGACGAATATGCGTTATCGAGAAAATCCGGTTTGAACCTTAGGAATAATTTAGGATACAATGTGACATGTCACTAGGAACTATGTGATTATGAGCTCATGAAATTATGTGTGTATTTGATTATGTGAAACCAGGTGCTAGTCTTGTACGTTCTACAGGTGGCTGGGTAGCCCGGCATGTGTTGCCGGTACCTGTCAGCTTGTGTGAGTAACCTAAGTAGTTACGTCCTGACTATCATCTTGAGTTAGCAGGCCTGTGATTAGCTCGAGAGTGAGCAACGTGTGATCGTGATATGAGGTAGCATGTGGCTATGTTTGAAGCACTATGTGCAAGTCTTCCGTTTATCCGATAGTATTCTGAGTGTTCAATGGGTAAACCTGTGAGTTATTCGACAAGAAAGTCAATGATGAGGAAATATGACAATGTGTTAAGAGTTGGTACACGTATGTACGAAAAACTTATATAAATGAGCTCGGTGTGTGATGAACTTTTGGTAAGATTGAAAATGTGTAAGTTATGTCTACAAATTTATGTTATGCCTATGAATTTATGATGACACATATGTAAACTATGTTATGTCCATGGTATTTATATATATATGATTATGTTGCTATTTATTTGCATGTGAACTTACTAAGCTTCATGCTTACTCCCCTCTCTTTTCCATTTTCTTATAGTATCACTAAGCTAGCTCGGGGATCGAAGGACATTGGAGACTCGATTACACTATCATCTAGACATTTGGGTATAGTTAGTCTCAACATTTTAAGTATGACATGTATAAGGGCTTGGTCTTTTTGTTATATGTCATATTAGTCTAGCCAAATGTGTTGGCTTATGGTAAAATTTGATTCATTTTGTATATGGCCATGTGGTATAGTTCATATTGATTATTTGGGTTGTAACCCTAATTAATTATGCATGCATGCAATGTGTTACGCTTGATGTGGTTGCTTGTGGATGAAATGTGTGATGAATGGCATATATGCTAAATGAATGAATCATGGGTAATAGGTATGACCAAAGCTATGGTATAATTGAGTAAACTGGAAGTAGGTTTACCATGATGAATAAATATGAAATTGGTGTGGAATGCCATATGAAAGCATGATGATTTGGATAGGTGATATGTTGACATGACAAAGTCATGAATTAATCAAGTTTATGAGTATTTGAGTGACTATATATACTATGTTGCATGCCATCAAAAATGTATGAGTGAATGAGCATTTAAGGGTGACAAATGGCTTAGAAAATAGCCTCAAAGTTGTCCACACGGGTATACACACGGGCGTGTGTCTAGGCCGTGTGTGACACACGGTCTGCCCCATAAGCGTGTGATTCGACCTTGTGTCCCCTGCACCCTAATTAATGCAAAACAGAATGCCCAGTAGTAACTAGATAGGCATAGGCACAGGCGTGTGTCTCTGCCGTGTAAAGGGCACGACCTTAGGACATGAGTGTGTGCCTAGGCCGTGTGAAGTTTGCACCTGATTTTGGAATTTAATTCACCACAAGGTCTGAGCACACGAGTGTGTGACTTGGGTGTGTAACCCTATTTGTGTTGATGATATCATAAACAGAGAGTTATACGGGCTAAGGACATGGGCGTGTCCCAAGCCACACGGGCATGTGTGACCACACGGTCTACCCACATGGGCGTGTGATCCTGTTTCATGAATTTTTTTCTAAGTTTTTCTGAAGTTCTCAGATTAGTCTTCAACTACTCTCGATGTAAGTTTTGGGCCTCGTAGGCCCATCTAAGGGATAATTTGCATGTGTATGAATGGTTTTAAATTGAACGAAGTTTTATGGTCGGTTGTGTATGTCTACTGGTGTTTAAGTCCGGTAATGCTTCGTATCATGTCCCGGTGTCAGACATGGGTAATGGGTGTTACATTTAGTGGTATCAGAGCTACGGTTTAGTTGATTTTCAGAATAACATATCACATGTACGAGTCTAGCTATACATGCCATACTTATATTATGATAGTGTGACGAATCCTGACGATTTTGACATGTGTTTTCATATAGTAAATGGATCCCGACAGAGTAGTGGCAAATGATATTAAAAGCAACGCGCCTGCACCAGTTGAAGGGGCAGCGCCGTCTGATAGTAGGACCCCTACATTTAGTCAAGAAGAAGGAGGCAGGGAAACCTTTCTCCATATGATGGACGCTAGGTATATAGAGTTTGTTCAAACGAACTCGAACGCTCAACCCCCTCCACCCCGCCTATTCCTCAGCCTATTCTTGTAGCACCCTAAGGTATGGGTTTTATGAGACCGAATAGACCTCCAGTGGATAAATTTCGAAAGCAAAGGTCTGAAGACTTTCGAGCCAGTAAAGATGATGACCCTGAGAGGGCACAGTTCTGGCTCGAGAATACCATTAGGGTGTTTGATGAGTTATCATGCACACCTGAGGAATGCATGAAATGTGTTGTGTCCCTCCTGAGAGACTCGACTTATCAGTGGTGGAACACCCTTGTGTCAGTGGTACCAAATGAGAGAGTTAATTGAGAATTCTTCCAAGAAGAATTTCGTAAGAAGTACATTAGCCAAAGATTTATTGATTAGAAAAGGAAGGAATTCCTCGAGTTAAAAGAAGTCCGAATGACGGTAATGGTATATGAGCGTGAATTTGTGAGACTGAGCAAATACGCTCGATAATGTGTACCAATTGAGGCCACCATGTGCAAAAAATTTGAAGATGGATTAAACGAACACATTCAACTGTTGGCGGGTGTCCTTGAATTGAGAGAATTTGTTGCGCTCATAGAGAGAGCTTGTAAAGCCGAGGAATTGGCTAAAGAGTAGAGAAAATTTGAGTTAAAGTCTCAAGATTCAAAGAATAGACAGATGGATAAATCATTTCAGTTTTCAACTAAGAAATCGAAAGAGTTTAATACTTAATCTAATGTTTCAGCTGGGTTTTCGAATAGAAACCATTGAAAACAGTATACGGGTCATAAGGCTCAAACTACTTCAATAGCGAGTATGGGTAACGCTTGACCTAATAGACCTGAAGGTCAACATTATGGCAGACGTCACCCCGATGAATGCTGGATGAATAGCCAGGCATGTTTCAAGTATGGTTCACATGATCATTTTATCAAGGATTGTCTTGAGACGGTTGAAAAGGAAAAATTTCAGAGTGCAAGATCGGGCAATGCTACTTCTAGAGGGAGACCATAGAAGAATCTAGGAAATGGAATGAGTAGTAAGAGTGCACCCAGGGAACCAGCTGTGAGGCCCGAGCGTAGAGCCCCTGTGAGGACTTAAGCCATTAGCGTTCGCGAAGAGGCTTCATCCCCTAATGTGATTACGGGTACTTTTTCTCTCTATGATACTTCTGTTGTTACTTTGATTGATCCGAGATCTACCCATTCATATATATGTGTGAAATTGGTTGATAAACCGTAATTTGTACATATTTTTATCCCACGCTTAGTATATTTTATGGATGATTTTTCCCTAAATTTGGTGAATTCGATACTCCTAATGCCTTAATTTCATATTTTATACTTAGATGAGCATAGGAGAGTGAAAGGAATAAGAAATGGGCCAAAAATGGAGAAAATAGGCCAACGTACGAAATCAACACGGCCTGAACTTCTTCACACGGGTAGACCACACGGCCGTGTTAATTTGGTAGAATCGAAGCACGACTCTCAGGGGTGGACCACATGCCCGTGCCTATTTAACAGGCTTGACCACGACCTTAAGTAATCGCACACGGGCGTGTCCCTATCGAGCCCGACTTGAGTCCAATTTGGAAAAGGCCAATTTTGAGGGTTCTTAGGCATTCCAAAGCCTGTAAATACACCCTAAAGGAGGAGGAAAAAGGGAGGCACAGAGGAGGAAGCAGGGAACTGCTCAAGGAAAGCCGATTGATCCATCTCAAAAGCCGGATTCATCATCAAGACTGAAGATCTCCCCTCAATTTCCCTTCAGGAGTTTTGGGTTTTTCTTTATGTTTTGTATTCATTATTCTTCTGAGATGTTTACCTTTTTAGTTATGAACTAAAACCCTAAATATCTAAGGGGAATGAAACCTAAGACAGATCTTGTTATTATTATCTGAATTGTATGATAAATATTTGACTTGTTCTTAATTATGTGTTCTTAATTCTTATTTTGATATTCCAGGATATTGACTCAAGTTAAGCTCTTATTCAGAGGAGGAATAGACCCTGTCTAAGAGTACATTTGTCATAATTAAGCAGATTTGGTTACGCGCCTAGAGATAGGGTGATAAGATTTTGTCGGATTAGGGCGAAACCTAATAAGGGGATCCATATATCGAGTTAATGCAACCCTAGGACGTTAATTAGAAAGAGATTTCAATTATTCGACCTAGGGTTAGACGTTGTTAGTCTCGAGAGGGATAATAATATAACTTAGGGATTTCTATGGATCAAGTCAAATGAATAAATCGTCCGATTCAAAGTCAAATAACAAGTGAAGTCTAGGTGGATCTTTCCTTAGGTATTGTCTTAATTCAATCGTTTTTCCAAAAGTAATTCCCCAATTCTATTTTCTGTGATTTCTTAGTTTAGTTAATTAGTTAGTTAAAACAAACCCCATTATTCTTAGGCTAGATAATAAAAAGACAGTCATTACTGGTATTTTTAGTTCCTTTGGGTTCGACAATCCGGTCTTGTTAAAACTATACTATTGTTCGATAAGTACACTTGCCTTCATCGTGATAGTAGTTAGTTTCAAGAACGATTCATTATAAATATTTAAAAACTGTCACGAACTAATATATTAGGGACACTCAATTTTTATTACTTTAGCCATTTTACTTTTATTGCAATTTAAATTTTTATTTTCTTTTGTAATTCTTCATTTATTTTCTTCTGATAGGTTTTTTATAGTTTATGACTAGAAGAAACCCGTCAGGACCATTACTTTTTGACAGTAAGATCGATCGCACAGTTCTCAAAAACCAAAGAGAAATAAGGTGAAGCTTAAGATACACAGAGAACGAGCAAGAGGATGATATTCAAACCCCAACTGAGGAGATGACTGACAACCAAGAAAATCCTCTACCTCCTGCAATTGCTGTTAATCAAAATCCTGCTCCGCACACTATGTATGATTATGCTAAACCTAATTTAACAGGAACTTAGTCAAGTATAGTTAGACCTACTATTGCTGCAAATAATTTTGAACTGAAACCTCACACAATTCAATGATACAACAGTTTGTTCAGTTTGATGGTTTGCAAGACGAGGATCTCAACGCTCACTTGGCAAATTTCCTAGATTTTACAATACATTTAAAATCAATGGCGTTTCTGATGATGCCATACATCTTCAGTTGTTTCCCTTTTTGTTAAGGAATAAGGATAAACAATGGTTGAACTCGTTACCACGAGGGTCAATCACTACTTGGGAACAAATGACTGAAAAATTTTTATTAAAATATTTTCCACCGGCTAAAACAGCAAAACTACGTAATGATATCTCTTCTTTTGTGCAGATGAATTTGGAAACACTCTACGATGCATGGGAGAGATACAAGGACCTATTGAGAAGATGCCCTCATCATGGGTTACCACTTTGGCTATAGGTTCAAACATTCCATAATAGCCTGAATCCTTCGACTCGGAAGATGATTGATGCAGCCCCTGGAGGAACTATCAATAATAAGACACCTGAGACGGCTTACGAATTTATTGAGAAGATGTCACTGAATAACTATCAGTGGAAAGTCATGAGGACAAAGCCAACGAAAATAGTCGGCATTTATAACATCGATTCGGTCATCATGCTCTCTAATCAGGTAGAACTCTTGAATAAGAAAATTGATGGTTTTCTTAGTTCTTCACAGGTTCACCCAGTAATGCAGTACGAAGAAAATGGAGGTGGCTCGAGCAATTCAGAATACCCACCTTATGGCCATAACATGGAGAACAAGTAGTTAAATTATATGGGTAATAATCCTCGATCTCAAAACAATCCTTATAGCAATACTTACAATGCAGGTTGGAGGAATCACCCAAATTTCTCGTGGGGCGGTCAAGGAAATCAAAAGCCACAGCATCCTCCGGGCTTCCAACAACCATCTTACCAGCAAGAAAAAAAGCAAAACCTTGAGGAGATGCTAACCAAATTCATCTCGGTATCAGAAACTCGTTTTTAGAATACTGAGACAGCACTCAAAAATCAACAAGCATCGATCAAAGGGCTCGAAACTCAGATTGGTCAACTTACCAAATTGATTTCTAAACGATCACAAGGTAGCTTACCAAGCAATACAGAATCTAACCCAAGGAAGCAACTCAACGCCATTACTAGTTAAGATGAGGAAGGGTTAGTCACACCTGAACCAGAACCAAGGCAAGAAACTGAGATAAGCGAAGGTAAAGGTGAGGTAGACCACAATGAGCAGAAATCGGTAAGTACAGAATACAAACTTCGTGTACCATACCCTAATGCGACAAGGAAAGACCGTTCAGATGAACAATTTAGTAAATTCCTTAAACTCTTAAAAAAATTACATATTAACTTACCGTTTATTGAAGCTCTATCGCAGATGCCAAACGCAATGAAATTTTTAAAGGAGCTTTTAGAAAATAAGCGGAAGTTGGATGAGGCTTCACATGTGAAGCTAAACGTAGTTTGCTCAGCTATTCTATAGAATAAACTACCCAACAAATTGAAAGATCCAGGGAGTTTTACAATTCCTTGCTTAATTGGTAGTTTAGATGTTAATAATGCATCAGCTGATTTAGGGGCTAGTATTAATGTCATGCCTTACAAAATGTTTAAACAACTAGGTCTTGGGAAACCCAAACAGACTAGGATGAGCATTCAATTAGCAGATAAAACTATAATATTTCCTAGGGGTATTATTGAAGATGTGCTAGTTAAAATCGATAAATTTATATTTCCCGTTGACTTCGTTGTTCTAGACATAGAGGAGGATAGCAACACCCCTTTGATTTTAGGAAGGCCTTTTTTAGCAACTGCTAGAACGATTATTGACGTTGGCACAGGTGAGCTCACACTTCGTGTGGGAGACGAAACAATCACCCTTCAAGCTCGCAATTCCGGCAACACATCAAAAATTAAAGGTGATAGTCTAAACCATTCTACTACAACTGACAATATGCTGCAACCTACTTTGCGGGAAATGAGTTTAAAGGAAGTACATGAGCCATTTTCAAGCAATAGTAGAGGACCTATTCGTGAAGAATGAAGGTTAGAAATCGAGGAGCTAGATGAATGGCGGACGCATAAACCGAGAACACATGATAAACCAAAACTACGCCAGAACAAGCTCAATACCTTTCCAAATCAACTTAAGGTTGGAGAAAAAGTTTTATTAGATGTCGCAGATCCTCACATTATCACTGCCAAACTGAATGAAGAAATCCCTCTTACGGTACTTAGCATTTTCCCATTCGGTACAGTCAAGGTAAATCATCTTAAGTTCGACACTTTTAAGGTAAACAATACCCGCCTAAAACCTTATTTTGATGAAATTCACAGCAGGAATGAGGAGTATAAACTCCTTGAAACACCATGACCATTCAATAGAAAGGTAAGTCGAGCTTAGACTATAAATAAACGCTTCTCGGGAGGCAACTCGAGCACTAACAATATTACTTTCTTTAAATTTTAGTTTTTAAAATCTAGCGTACTAACCAAATCATTGAACACAGGCTTTTCAGAACCACACGGCCAGGTACACGGGCGTTCCGTAGGCCATGCACATACCACAGGATGAACCACGGCCGTGTGATATGGCCGTGTGAAAATAGGGAAAAAATTTCTTCCCCAACATGGGATGCGATAAGTAGCCACGGCCGTGTGATATGGCCTTGGGTGAAACTGCCAAAATAACACGGGCGTGAAACACGCCCGTGTTTTGAAACCGTGGGTAAACCTGTCAATTTAACACGGGCGTGTGCCTGCATACACGGGCGTGGGAGAAGCGAACGAAAATCGACACGGCCGTGCAACATGACCGTGTACACCAGTACGCCTAATTTTGAAAATTACGAAACGCACGAGCTGAGCTTAGAGCACGCGGGCGTGCCCCACGGCCTAAAAACAAAGAAAGTGGGCCAACGTACGAAATCAGTATAGCCTGGACTTCCTCACACGGGTAGACCACACGGCCATGTCAATTTGGCAGAATCGAAGCACGACTCACACGGGTGGACCACACGCCCGTGCCTATTTAACAAACTTGACCACGACCTTAAGTAACCGCACACGGACATGTCACACGGGCGTGTCCCTATCGAGCCCAAGTTGAGTCCAATTCGGAAAAGGCCAATTTTGAGGGCTCTTAGGCATTCCAAAGCCTATAAATACACCATAAAGGAGGAGGAAAAAGGGAGGCACAGAGGAGGAAGTAGGGAACTGCTCAAGGAAAGCTGATTGATCCATCTCAGAAGCCAGATTCATCATCAAGATTGAAGATCTCCCCTCAATTTCCTTTCAGGAGTTTTGGGTTTTTCTTTATGTTTTGTATTCATTATTCTTCTCAGATGTTTACCTTTTTAGTTATGAACTAAAACCCCTAAATATCTAAGGGGAATGAAACCTAAGATAGATCTTGTTATTATTATTTGAATTGTATGATAAATATTTAACGTGTTCTTAATTATGTGTTCTTAATTCTTGTTTTGATATTCCAGGATATTGACTCAAGTTAAGCTCTTATTCAGAGGAGGAACAGACCCTGTCTAAGAGTACATTTGTCATAATTAAGCGGAGTTGGTTGCACGCCTAGAGATAGGGGTGACAAGATTTTGCTGGATTAGGGTGAAACCTAATAAGGGGATCCATAGATCGAGTTAATGCAACCCTAGGAAGTTAATTACAAAGAGATTTCAATTATTCAACCTAGGGTTAGACGTTGTTAGTCTTAAGAGGGATAATAATATAACTTAGGGATTTCTACAGATCAAGTCAAATGAATAAATCATCCGATTCAAAGTTAAATAACAAGTGAAGTTTGGGTGGATTTTTCCTTAGGTATTGTCTTAATTCAATCATTTTTCCAAAAGTAATTCCCCAATTTATTTTCTATGATTTCTTAGTTTAGTTAATTATCTAGTTAAAACAAACCCTATTATTCTTAGGCTAGATAATAAAAGGATAGTCATTACTAGTACTTTTAGTTCCTTTGGGTTCGACAATCTGGTCTTGCTAAAACTATACTACTGTTCGATAGGTACACTTGCCTTCATCGTCATAATAGTTAGTTTCAAGAATGGTTCGTTATAAATATTTAAAACCTGTCACGAATATCACGCATCATTGGTGTCTAGTATGAATATACCCGTTAAGTCTACAGAATTTGTGATAAAAGTGTCAAACCCTCTAAGCAAGCATGTGATAGTTGATAAAGTATGTAAGAAGTGCCCTTTAATGATTAGAGGCCAATGTTTTTTGGCTAATCTTATGCTTTTTTCATTTGATGAATTTGATATAATACTTGGTATGGATTGGTTGACCATGCATGATGTAGTAGTAAACCGTGGAAGGAAAATCATTGAATAAAGTGGTGATATGCTTTGGGTTGAATCAGATGAATCAGATAGCTTGCCTGAAGTGATTTCTTCTATGACTGCTCAGAGATGTATGAGAAAGGTTTATGAAGCTTATCTTTCCTTTGTGTTGAATACAAAGGAGTTTGATTTGAAAATTGAGCCAGTGCTGGTAGTATGCGAATATCCAAATGTGTTTCCAGAAGAGTTGCCCGGATTGCCTCCAATTAGGGAAGTCGAGTTTGGTATTGAATTAGTTTCGAGTATTGCACCTATTTCGACTACTCCATATAGGATGGCTCCAATGGAGTTAAAGGAGTTAAAAGTCCAGTTACAAGAGTTAACGGATAAAGGTTTCGCTAGACCTAGTTATTCTCTGTGGGGCACACCAGTGCTATTTGTGAAAAAGAAAGATGGTTTAATGAGATTGTGCATTGACTATCGATAGCTCAATAAGGCAACCATAAATAACAAGTATCCTTTACCTAAAATACATGACTTGCTTGACCAATTGAAGGGAGCTACAGTATTTTCAAAGATAGACTTGAGGTTCGATTACTACCAATTGAGAGTTAAAGATTCAGACATACCGAAGACTGCATTTTGGATGAGGTATGGTCACTATAAATTTTTGGTTATGCCTTTTGGTTTAACGAATGCTCCTGCGGTATTTATGGATTTTGATGAATCTTATTTTCCGACCATACTTAGATAAATTTGTGGTTGTTTTTATTGACGATATACTGATTTATTCTCGTGATGAGACTGAGCATGCCAAACACTTAAGAACGGTTTTACAAACCTTGAGAGACAAGCAGTTGTATGCTAAGTTTAGTAAAAGTGAGTTTTGGCTTCGATAAGTCAGATTCTTGAGGCACATCGGGTGATGGCATTCGAGTAGATCCGAGTAAGATTTCAACTATTGTTGAATGAAAACCGCTGAGGAATGTGTCAGAGGTTAGAAGCTTCCTAGCCTTAGCTGGTTATTACAGACGGTTTGTTAAAGTATTTTCCATGATTGCTACACCGATGACTAGATTGTGACAAAAGGATGTCAAGTTCGAATGGACAGAAAAATTTCAACAGAGTTTTGAGAAACTAAAGGCATTGTTGACTGAGGCTCTAATTTTAGAACAACCTGAACTAAGAAAAGAATTTGTGGTTTATAGTGATGCATCCTTGAATGGATTGGGTTGTGTACTTATGTAAGAAGGCAAGGTGATAGCTTATGCCTCGAGGCAGCTGAAACTGCATGAGAAGAATTATCCGATGCACAATTTGGAATTGGCTGCCATTATGTTTGCGTTGAAGATTTGGAGACATCATTTGTATGGTGAGAAATGTTGTGTGTATACTGATCATAAAAGTCTAAAGTACTTAATAAATCAAAATGATTTGAACCTACGACAACGGAGATGGCTAGAGTTGATAAAGATTATGAGCTAGTGATTGATTATCACCCAATGAAGGAGAACGTGGTTGCCAATGCCTTGAGTAGGAAATCCTTGTTTGCATTGAGGGATATGAACACTCAGTTGGCCTTATCAGATGATGGTTTGATTCTAGCTGAGTTAAGAGCTAGACCAATGTTTCTCCAAGAGATTTATGAAGCTTAGCAAAGTGACAGTGATTTGCAAGCCAAAAGAATCCAATGTGAATCGGGTATGGAATTAGATTTTCGGATTAGTTCTGATGGTTGCTTGATGTTTCGAGATAGGATTTGTATTCCTAAGAATACTGAGCTGATTTAGAAGATTTTGTATGAAGCCCATAGTGGTAATTTGTCTATGCATCTAGATAGTACAAAAATGTACAATGACTAGAAGAAATTGTATTGGTGGCCGAGTATGAAAAGAGATATTTCCGAGTTCATTTCGATATGCCTAATTTGTCAACAAATGAAAGTTGAACACCAAGTACCTTCAGGCTTACTTCAGCCTGTGATGGTACCTGAGTGGAAATGGGACCGTATTACTATAGATTTCGTGACGGGTTAGCCTTTGACACCAAGAAAGAAAGATGTTGTATGGGTTGTTGTAGATCGATTGAAAAAATTGTCTCATTTTATCCCGGTATGCACTAACTATTCACTTGATAAGTTAGCCGCAATGTATACTTCTGAAATAGTAAGGTTGCACAGAGTGCCTTTATCGATTATATCAGATAGAGATCGAAGATTCACTTTGCGATTTTGGAAGAAGTTGCAGGAGGCTTTAGGTACAAAGTTGAATTTTAGTACCGCTTTCCATCCACAGACTGACGGTCAGTCTGAGTGAGTAATTCAAATTCTTGAAGATATGTTGCAGTGTTGTGCCCTTAAATTCCAAGGTAATTGGGAAAAGTATTTACCGTTGGTAGAATTTGCCTACAACAACAGTATTCAGTTGAGTTTGAAAATGGCGCCTTATGAAGCATTGTATAGGCGTAAGTGCCGAATGCCTTTGTATTGGACCGAGCTCAGAGAGAAACAGATTCACAGAGTTGATTTAGTCAGAGAAACCGAAGAAAAAGTAAAGGTAATACGTGATTATTTAAAAGCCACTTCGGATAGACAGAAATTGTATGCGGATTTAAAATAGAAAGAGATTGAGTTTTAGATCAGTGATAAGGTATTTTTAAAAGTGTCTCCATGGAAAAAGGTTTTGGGATTTGGTAGAAAAGGCAAATTAAGTCCACGATTTTTGGACCGTATAAGATCACCGAGAGAGTAGGGCCAGTTGCCTATTGGTTAGCCTTACCATCTAAATTGGAAAAGATTTATGATGTGTTCCATGTGTTTATGTTGCATCGATACTGATCTGATCCTTCGCATGTGATTTCACCGGATATAACTTATGGCAAAGAGCTGGTTAAGATTTTAGCCTGGGAAGTAAAACAATTGAGAAACAAAAGTATTGCCCTTGTGAAAGTTTTTTGGCAAAGACATGGGGTTGAAGAGGCTATATGGGAGACCAAGGAAAACATGAGAAACCAATACCCAAACCTTTTCACGGTAAGATTTTCGAGGATGAAAATCCCTAAGAGATGAGAATTGTAACATCCCGAATTAGGGGCTAGTCGAAACAGTAGTGTTGAGACCATAAATCCGAAGTAAAAATAATTATTTTATGATTATTAGGAGGTCTATGATATGATTGCATGCTTGTGTGAAAATTTCATGAGAAAATTTCATTGATAAAGTGTCCAATTTGACATTTAGGACTAAATTGCAAAAGTTGCAAAATGTGAGTTCTAGAAGCCTTAAGCATGAAATTGCCATAGATTATTAATTAGAAGTCCTTAAATAGCAATTTATCCAATTTCTATAATTATGGACAAAAATGGGCATGAATAGGAAAATTTTAAAGAAAAGCCTTAAGGGCATTTTTGTCATTTGGTTAATAAAAGAATAAAATGGGAAATTAAAGCCAAAATTTGTCCATATTCTCCAACCCTTGGCCAAAATTCTCAAGCTATCCATAGCTAGGGTTTTTTCATCTTTCAAGCTTGATTGTAAGTACATCCTAGCCCCGTTTTTAATGCTCTCTACATTTTTGAAGTCCTCGTAACCTGATTTACCTATTTCTACCATTATTTTAAAGTAGGGTTCATGTTTGAAATTTGACCCATGTATGATATGCATGTGTTTTGATGTTTAATGGAGGAATATGAATGTTTTATGTGTGATAAACATCTTTTACCAAGTGATTTCTAGTGAAAATGGCTAAAAATGACTTATTTGTAAAGTTTGTAAAATGGGTAGTAAGATGTATGATTTAATGAGAAATGTGGGATTCTATAAGTATGTTATAAGTTCGGCTAGGCTTGGATAACAAAGAAACTGAACACATTTCATTTTACGAGCCTAGGGACGAATTTGCAAATATGTGAAAGTTTAGGGCAAAATCATTGTAACACCCCACACTCGTATCTATTATCAGGATAGGGTTCGAGGTATTACCGGAACTCTACATTTAAAACATACTGAATCGACTCACCAAGTTTAGCTCAGATCTGAAACTTTTAGGCATTCACATCTTGTCCCCTAAATGGGCCTTCAATGCCCTAAATATACATAGAGATAGTTCGGGATAGGACCAGGAACATTTAATAACTTTAGAAAATTTCCTTATTTACAAGTGTCACACGCCCGTGTATGAGCGGCCGTGTGGTCACCCACGCCCCTGTAGCCTAGGGCACATCCATGCCTTTAACCTGTGGGAAACACTGACTTTTAAGCACGGCCAAGACACACGCCTGTGGGCTCACCCCGTGTCGAAAACTTGAGCATTCTGTTAAATTAACACGGCCTAGACACACGCCCGTGTGTCCTACCCATGTGCTAATTTAACTTAAAGTTTTAGGTGCAGGGGACACACGGCCATAACACACACCCATAAGGATGGGCCATGTGTCACACACGGCCTGGACACACGCTCGTGTGTCTAACCATGTGGACCTTAATAGGCTATTTTCCAAGCCTTTAGTCACCCCTTTCTACTTCTTTTTTTTAATAGATACCAAATTCAAAGTAAAACATGATTATACACTTGTAAATGATCTTGATGAAGTTAGTTGTATGGAAACCTCATATCATTGGTTTCAGACAAAAAAGTTATTTCCCATCTAGTATTTATGGGTTCTTATGATATTGTAGTACATTCAAAATTTGGCTCGTTTTTGAACTTATTGCCAATTGTAGCAACCCATCATATAAGAACAAAACATGCATATAAAGGCAGGTCATAGCTTACTTCCAAATATGCCAATTTCCATGGCCTTATACAAAAAGATGAATACATCTTTACATGCCTTCATTTCGCAATTCAAATGACACATATGACAAAATCTCAAAGCCCTATACATGCCATTAACAAAATATAAGTGTCTTTATACCAAAGCTTGACTAGTTGATAGTGTGTTGCCGTCTTCCAATCCTTATGAGTCCTCGAGCTCTGTAAAACAGGGAAAAGAGAGGGGGTAAGCATTTTCATGCTTAGTAAGCTCAAATAACCGGAAAGTAAACTTACCGAGTAATTAGCATAAATCCACACTTAAATCATGAAATCATCAATTATGAAGTGATTTCCTATCACATGCACTCAATCAATGAGTTAGTCACATAACAAAGCATCATGTAATTTATGTAGATGAGCTCATCATTCATCATCTTATTGACATACATCATATTAATCCTATTGAGTTTCTAGGAAATCTCGATGGAATACCCATTATCCGTCAATTCTTACGAATGATCATTTCACATATGCACTCCCGCGAACCTTACATCTCATGGCAGGATTACCAGTTCAGGCTAAATCCCCCATATTATAAACTCATAAAGTGATGTCGGGATTACCAGTCCAGGCTAAATCCCTTATAGCGACAAACACCCTTAATGAGCTCGGATCTGAATTACCAGTCTAGGCTAAATTCAGACCCTAATAGGATTACCCGTTCGGGCTAAATCCTCAATGCACATATATTCTTCGGGAGGCTCGATCATTCAAGGAACACCTGTTAGGCTGGATCCTTTCCATACTCGAGATCACGGATTACCCGCCTGGGCTAAATCCTTACTGCAACACATGCAGGATCTCTTTACACATATCAATGAGGGTTTATCCATCGAATTCCCTTTGTCAACCTCATCCGAGACATTTTTCACATGTTACCATCAAATATGCATTTCCATGATATTTCATGCTAATAATAAATGCAATCATCATGCATTCATAAATCATTCAATTATGCATATTAGGAGTTTACTTTAAGTTATCCGAACTTACCTGGTATTCTTTTCAGAGCTGTATTTCGGTTATTCCGAAACCTTGGTTTACCACGATCGACCTCCGAAATTTGTTTCTCGGGGTCTATAACAACAAAATTAATTCATTAATACCCCAAATTATACATCACAAGTTTAATATCTACCCCGATCCAAATGACCGTTTTGCCCCTAACCTTTCACATTTTTACGATTTAGTCCCTAGGCTCGTATAATGAAATACATGCACATTTTATCTTACCCAAGCCTAGCCGAACACTCTTACTTATTTTGGTAGCCCAAAATTTCCATATTTTTCTCATTTTTACCACATATTTACATCTTTTGCCAAATGGTCCCTATAAGGGTTTCTCATGAAAACCAACTTGGAAAAGATGTTTAACACACATTTATCTTTCATATTCCTCCATAATCCATCAAAATACAAATAATTCATGCATGGATAAATTTTTGAACATGAACCCTAGCTTGAAATATGGCTAGAAATGGAGAGAGCAAGCTATCGGGATTTCAAAAATACAAAAAACATTAAAAACGGGGCTTGGGAGCACTTACTATTGAGCTTGGAAAGCTTGAAACCCTAGCTATGGAGAACCCCAAATTTTCGGCTGGATGAAGGAGAAAATGGCTGATTGGCTTGATTTTTTCCCATTTTAATTCATTAAAATGACAAATGACCAAAATACCCTTATGCCATTTCTTTAAAATTTCATCCATGCAAGCTCATTTTTGTCCAAAAATTTAGAATTTGGGTAAATTGCTCTCCAAGACCTTCTAATTCATAATCTAAAGCAATTTCATACAAATTGCTTCTAGAATCCAAGTTTTGCAATTTATTCAATTTACTCCCTTATTTCCAATTGGACACCTTATACTTAGAATTTCTTCATAAAACTTTAACACATGCATATACTCATATTCTAGGCCTCATAATAATCATAAAATGAATATTTCAATGTTAGATTTGTGGTCCCAAAACCACTATTCCGATTAGGCCCTATTTCGGGATGTTACAATCATAATTTTGCCTAAATATAGTTTTTGGACTGATTTGAATAATGTGATGATTAAATGAGCTGAATTTGCTATTATAGATCAAGAAAAAAGGAGTCCAAACCTAGACTGGGGAAAGAACAAGATTTTGGACTAAATCAAATTAATTATCCATATTTTGTACTGAGGTAAGTTCATGTGTAAATAATGCAACGATATATCATGTTTGAATGTTTTATTTATGTGACAGCCCTAAACTGACCCTAGTCGGAAAGTGGTTTCGGGACCACGAAACCGAGTCCTATAAGAAATTAAAAGATATATTCCGTGTTTATAATGTGAGTAAATGCATGTGTGAAAGTTTCATGCATTAATTTGATTATTTTTATGTGAATTTAGTTAAAAAGGACTTATGTGAAAAATATTAAAATTGTGGTAGGTTGAAGTGTAGTGGTCAAATATTGCATGGCTTAAAATATGGGGATTTGCATGTCAAATTCCCCATTTTTATGTAAGTGGCCGGCCATGATGATGGTTGAATAGCCATATATGCATTATATATTATATTATAATAGTTAATAGTTTAAATTTTAAAATAAAAAAAGGGGAAGCCATACATCCTTGCCTTGTGCTTGCCAAATGTTGAGAAAGAAAGAAGAAATATAATTATTAAATGATATTTGGCCACTACATAGGTAAGTGGACGGTAATGGACCACCATTTAAAAGGTTTTGATATTAAATTACAAAGATTAATTTAGTAATTGGCTTATTAAAATGAAATATAATAGAAGATGGTGATAAAAACAAAGTTACACCCATCCTTTCTTGCATTTTTGCCGAAAACCATAAAGAAAGAAAATGGAAATGAAGCTAGGGCATTCGGCTATGGTGAATGTATAGATTAAGGTATGTTTAATGCTCTTTCATTGAAAATGCTTGTATATTTGGAGTGGTCATCAAGTATAGAAGTCAGCTCATGGCAAAATTTTTGTAAATGGATGAAGATGACATTTGGTCATGGATGTTTATATTTCTTTGATGTTGGTTTCGATGTTTTGTGTATTGAGGGTTGATAATAGATGGAAGTCGAATGGTTGTTGTATGTAGATAGCATGCATGCTAATAATGTTTTTATTTTCTACTTAATATCTTATTGATTATGAGTTAACATGAATATTTAGTTGAACATATACCTTGAATTATGTTCAAAAAAAAATTTACTGTTCTGATATGAGTTTCAAGACTGGTAATGCCCCTTTATCTATTCCGGCGACGGATACGGGATTAGGGTGTTACATTTTATTGGTATCAGAGCCAGGTTTAGTCGATTCTAGGACTAACGTAGCACGCGTGAGTCTATTTATACATGCCATAAAGTGATAAAATGATAGTGTGATGATTTTTGGCTATTGAAATGTGTTTGCTGTATTATAATGAATCTTGATCCCGATCGAGCTGTAGCAAGCTTCTAACTATGAGAATTTGCGATATAACTTCACTTAGATATGCCAAAATTATTAAGTTGATCAGGTACGTATCATGTACTCGTATTTGAATTTCGATTTGGATTGAATTATAAGGGTATAAGTGATGCAATTTTGAAAGAGTGTTATGACTATAAATGTGATTTTTGTATGTGGCTATGGAATTGGAAGTTGAATGGTCGATAAGCATGTTGTGTTTGTATTCAAGTGATGTAAATGATATACTAATGTGTATTGCTATATGTGTATATGTACATGAGAATTGAGAGTGATGTATCCGGGCTAAGTCCCGAGGAGCATTCGTGCTAGTGATATATCCGGGCTAAGTCCCGAGGAGCATTCGTGCTAGTGATGTATCCGGGCTAAGTCCCGAGGAGCATTCGTGCTAGTGATATATCCGGGCTAAGTCCCAAAGAGCATTCGTGCTGGTGTTATATCCGGGCTAAGTCCTGAAGAGCATTCGAGTTGGTGTTATATCCGGGCTAAGTCTCGAAGAGCATTCGTGCTGGTGTTATATCCGGGCTAGGTCCCGAAGAGCATTCGAGCTGGTGTTATATCCGGGCTAGGTCCCGAAGAGCATTTGAGCTGGTGTTATCTGGGCTAAGTCTCGAAGAGCATTCATGCTGGTGATGTGTATTCGGGCCTTCGTGCCTAGTAGGCTTCGTGCTGGTAATTTGAACAAAGTTTAAGTGTTCATTACTATGCGAATTCAAAGTTAAATGAAAGGATATGTTTAAAGGTGTACATACATGATGTTTATAGACTTGGTTAAGTCATTTCAATGTGTAACAACAAACGAATAAGGGCACTATGTGTGCAAATAATTAGAGGCATTGAGAGTGCAAGTTCTTCAACCAAGCACTATGCGTGCGAGATCGGTCAGTAGACATTAAGTGAGTAAAACAAGATTCATGTAAGACCTCGTATGGAACGAAGGCATTGATTTAAGATGGTGAATATGTTGTTAAGAAATGAATTCATGTTATAAATGTGTTACAGATTTAGTTTATGGAATGCTTGGTATATGAAGTCATATGTGCTATTGCTAAATGACCCCTATTTTTGTTAATCACGTTCAAGAAATTGTTTCGATTAAGTTTCGACATTCGAAAGTTTGAAAGAATTTTTGATGAATGTTGATAATTTTGGATATACGAGTTATGCGCTAGAATAAATCTCATGCCAGTGTATTATATGAGGCTTTATGCCAAATCGATTGTATACGGGTATCGTTAACGGTGATTGAATGTGCTAAATGAATTCAATGTTCAGGTATGTGGAAGTTGATTTTCTGTTGGAAATAGGTTAAGTTGAATAGTGAGATATGATGGAGTTATAAAGGATATTTATTGGGATGTTTGAGTATATGTGTACTTTCGATCAGGTTACAGCTTATACATGAATGGAAATGTGGGTTACAAATACGTGGGTTGATGATGTGAATTATACATGTTAATATGTGCTTAATATGTGTTTGAAATGCATTTGTGAATTAAATTAAGTGATTATTGCTTATGAAATCAAGAAAATGAGATATATGTGCATACCTGTAGAAATAGTTATGTATTTGTTTTAAGATAAGAAAATGATCTTTTAGATCGATGCGAAATCAGTAATGAATTACAATTGCTATCGATGAGCTAATGTTTATATGGATATAATTCAATAAGAGGACGTTATCCTATTTGCCGGTAAGATTTTCGGGGACGAAAATCCCTAAAGGGAGGGAGAGTTGTGACAGCCCTAAATTGACCCTAGTCGGAAAGTGGTTTCGGGACCACGAAACCGAGTCCTATAAGAAATTAAAAGATATATTCCGTGTTTATAATGTGAGTAAATGCATGTGTGAAAGTTTCATGCATTAATTTGATTATTTTTATGTGAATTTAGTTAAAAATGACTTATGTGAAAAATATTAAAATTGTGGTAGGTTGAAGTGTAGTGGTCAAATATTGCATGGCTTAAAATATGGGGATTTGCATGTCAAATTCCCCATTTTTATGTAAGTGGCCGGCCATGATGATGGTTGAATAGCCATATATGCATTATATATTATATTATAATAGTTAATGGTTTAAATTTTAAAATCAAAAAAGGGGAAGCCATACATCCTTGCCTTGTGCTTGCCAAATGTTGAGAAAGAAAGAAGAAATATAATTATTAAATGATATTTGGCCACTACATAGGTAAGTGGACGGTAATGGACCACCATTTAAAAGGTTTTGATATTAAATTACAAAGATTAATTTAGTAATTGGCTTATTAAAATGAAATATAATAGAAGATGGTGATAAAAACAAAGTTACACCCATCCTTTCTTGCATTTTTGCCAAAAACCATAAAGAAAAGAAAATGGAAATGAAGCTAGGGCATTCGGCTATGGTGAATGTATAGATTAAGGTATGTTTAATGCTCTTTCATTGAAAATCCTTGTATATTTGGAGTGGTCATCAAGTATAGAAGTCAGCTCATGGCAAAATTTTTGTAAATGGATGAAGATGACATTTGGTCATGGATGTTTATATTTCTTTGATGTTGGTTTCGATGTTTTGTGTATTGAGGGTTGATAATAGATGGAAGTCGAATGGTTGTTGTATGTAGATAGCATGCATGCTAATAATGTTTTTATTTTCTACTTAATATCTTATTGATTATGAGTTAACATGAATATTTAGTTGAACATATACCTTGAATTATGTTCAAAAATTTTAATTGATTAGTTGTACTCTTCTTTTTGCTTTTGAATATTCGAAATATTGAAGGTGAAAGGCTGGAAAATTTCAAGTTGAAATGTTGTCCAAATGCTGGAAATTTAGCATGCATATTCTTTTATTTAAATGCTTTGACCGAATGTTGGAAGTTAACTTGCATGCTGTCTGGTTGCTGCATGAGGGAGTTAAAATTGAACTTAAGATAGTTTATTACTAATTAATTTGCTGCTGTAATGCTGTAAATTATTGGCTGTCCAAATTAGGACAAATTTATGGTACTTAGCTAATTAATATGCTGCTGTAATACTTAAATTATTGGCTCTCCAAATTAGGACAAAATCATGGTGTTATGTGCTAGCATGATATGTATGTGTGATTGAAGTGAAAAATGTTTAGATGATTTATAGTAATTGGCTAATGTGTTTTTGTGGATATAGATGCCGAATGTGGACTCAAGAAATTAATTGGAAAATTTGTTGTTTGTTTAGGTGATAGAAAGTATGAAATAGTCTTATGTGATACGTGTATATAAGTAGATGGAAGTGAAGTGTCCTATATTTTTGTGTATGGGATTAATTGCATTTTGATTTTAATGTGCATGATTATTACTATGTTTAAAATGTGTGAAAGCCGAATATGCTCATGATACAATGCTTGATTAGTTGATTAACAATAAGTTAAATTTGTGTAATCCAAGCTTAAGAGCAAAGAGGATCAAAGTCGGATAGGGGAAAAGAGAAAGTAAACAAATAGCCGTGGATATCTAGTCGTTGACCACTTCCGAGGTAAGTTTTAAGTGATTAAACGTTGAGTAAATTCAATCATAATAGGACATAATGAGTTGATTTAATAAGGTATGATGTGGCCATGATATGTCTTAAACTCAAATGGTAAGTTCATATGTGTTTGGACTTGGAAATTTAAGAGCAAATTGTAATAATTTGCTTTGGCCAGCAGCAGTAACGTGATTTTAGAAAATCACTATAAATTGTTGGTGTGGAATTATAGGCTGAATAAAATATGTAATCAAGGCTTAATTAGTCTAGTTTCTTATAAAAGAGACCTTGTGAGCAAAGAAATTTCCTATAAAGAGATATTTAAAGTTGTGTGAGACGGTGTCAGAATGACTCCGAAATCCCCTGTTCTGTATTTAGAAAATCATTATAAATTGTACAAAAATGGTTATAAGATAAAATTTATATGCTTAGACTCCTTAATGAGTCTAGTTTCAAATGAAATCAAATACAACACATTTTGAATTTTGTAAAATGAGAAATTTGATTCGTAGTGAAGAGTGGTCAGATTAGTCAAACAGTGAAACAGGGGAAACTTTAAGAAAAATCTGGTATTGATTGGCCAAACCTAAAATTATGGAAATTTTATGGATGGAAGATATACGAGTCTAAATTCAGGAAAAATTAACGGAAAGTGATTTGGAGTTTTGTAGCTCCGGTTATAAATAATTTAGTGACCATTGCTCAGGAAAACAGCTCGTAGTGAATATGTGATTTTGTTGTAAACATGGATAAAACTTGTTTTAGTTGCTCATAAGCTATTGATTAAACCCATAATTGAATTCTAAATCGTGATATTGTAAGCTTATGAGTATTCGAATATGAAATGATAGTATGGCGTAAAATTAAATTATTCATTGGAAAGTGAGGGATGTAGATTCGGCCAATACCAAGTCTGTACATGATAGTATATGTGGTATGTGAAGTATATTTCAATAAATGTGAAAGTGTATATATGTGATAAGGCCTAATGGCCGATGTGATGAATGTGAAAGTGTATATATGTGATAAGGCCTAATAGCCGATGTGATGAATGTGAAAGTGTATATATGTGATAAGGCCGAGTGGCCAATGTGATGAATGTGAAAGTGTATATATATGTGATAAGGCCTAATGGCCGATGTGATGAATGTGAAAGTGTATATATGTGATAAGGCCTAATAGCCGATGTGATGAATGTGAAAGTGTATATATGTGATAAGGCCTAATGGCCGATGTGATGAATGTGAAAGTGTATATATGTGATAAGGCCTAATAGCCGATGTGATGAATGTGAAAGTGTATATATGTGATAAGGCCTAATGGCCGATGTGATGAATGTGAAAGTGTATATATGTGATAAGGCCTAATGGCCGATGTGATGAATGTGAAAGTGTATATATGTGATAAGGCCTAATGGCCGATGTGATGAATGTGAAAGTATATATATGTGACAGGGCCGAGTGGCCAACGTGATGGATGTGAAAGTGTATAAATGTGATAAGTCCCGAAGGGCATTTGTGTCAGTACTATATCCGGGTTAAAACCCCGCAGGCTTTATACGAGAATATTATCACTGATTAATGTCCGTAAGCTTCGTGCTCGTACTATATCCGAGCTCTAAAGACCCGATGACTACGTGTGGAGATTTTGTCCAGGTAAGCCTCAAACTAAAGGTTTTGCTGAAGATTCAAGTAAAGCGTAAGATTATACAACTTCACAGTAACAATTGGTAATAAATACGTTCAATGCGTTAAGTTGGTCAGGTATGTATTTTGAGATTATATTTAAGTTTGATTTAGACTAAATCACAAGGTCGTTATGTGATGCACATGTGAGTAAAGCAATAAGACTGTTCTATGATTATTGTGCATTTGGTCAATGTGGAAAGTCAGAAAAAAAAAAGATATGTAATGTACCTATGATCATAAGAGGTCACTATCAAGTGAGAATTTATCTGCCTATTATATATGATGAGATGTGCATATTCGGTAAAGGGATGGTATGCCCGAAGGAAGAGTGAAATAAAAATACGAACAACTATGTTATAATTTGATTGTTATCTGTTGACACTGCTTAAAACTTACTAAGCATTGTAATGCTTACTCCGTGTACTTTGTTTCCTCTGTTTTATAGATCTCATTTGGAAGCTACAGGCTCGGGGATCATCAGCAACTAGTCACACTATCACTATCCATTGTTTGGTACTGCTACGTTTTGGATTATCTTATGGCATGTATAGAATAGACTAGTAGTGAGAGGATATTTGGTTAATGTATATAAGCCATGCGAAAATGACATCTTTTGAATGTGTACTTATAGAAGTTTAAATTGTATCCCTGACTGTCTCTAGTACTTATCTAAAGGAATGTTCAAAAAAAAATTTACTGTTCTGATATGAGTTTCAAGACTGGTAATGCCCCTTTATCTATTCCGGCGACGGATACGGGATTGGGGTGTTACAATTTATGTATGAATCTCTATGTTTAATTATTACGACGAGTGTATGAATGACTTTATTTTCTATGAGCATGACATTATGAACGAGTTCGACAAATATGCGTTATCGAGAAAATCCCTTTGAACCTTAGGAATAATTTAGGATACAATGTGACATGTCACTAGGAACTATGTGATTATGTGTAACACCCTAAACTCGGCCTAGACGCTATGGTCGAAATCTGACGTGTCACATTTAAATGTTCTTCGAAAACCATCTTCTCATTGAAAACCCTTCTTACTATTTAAAACCTCTGGCCATTTTAAAACTTGTGAACCTCAGTTTCCGTTGGTTTATTAAAAGTCATTCTCATGTAAAACATTATCACCTTTAAAACTTTTTTTGCAGAAACATGATATTTTGAAAAACAAGTATTGTTTTGGAAAAGAAAACTGTGTTCTACTCCAGCAGTTATAAAACAATATATAAAATTCCAAATTTAGAACCAGAAATTAAAAGAGGCCTTGTTACAACCCAGATCAAATATAAGTACTTGTAAATAGATAACTTAAAAGAAAATCGAAAACAATAGCAATTGTGTGGCCACCTCCGAGTCCCTCGCAGCACCGATCCTCCTCATGTTGGGGATTACCTGCACAGTTAATAAACGGGGTGAGTTTATGAAAACTCAGTGTGTAATGCCCTAGTTAAACTAAAACAATTAGTAAACAAACAGAATTCAGAATCAGTCTGGGTTGGAGCCTATTACAGTAACAGAACAATGTGTGTGGGCCAAAGCCCAGTACAATTTCACTTGGGTCTCAGCCCTCATCAGAATCAATTGGGCTTAGCCCATTAACAGAATCAGTATCAGATTTAGATATGCAGACAGATTCTAGCCCAATCCAACCAACACACCACCCATACCAACCAACACACCATTTGGGGATAAAATCGACCCGCCCAGCCAACACGCCAAGCTTAGCACAGGTTGCGACAATAAGTCAACAGGATGGCTCAACGCCGTAGACAGGACGACTAAAGGCCGTAGACAGGACGGCTCAACATCGTAGGCAGGACGACTAAAGGCCGTAAATAACGCAGCAACACTGCTAGTTAATAGAACGGTTATAAGCCATAAGTATCACAGAAAGGCCGAAAGCCTTATATAGGACGGCTACGGGCCGTACACTTCCTCCGTCCATAATAACCCAACCCCATGCAATATGTCATATCATAAATATTACGTGCATGCAAAGTCATACTCAGCACAATCATATATGTAAATCATAGGCACATCGGTCATATGAAACATAAGGGCATAATCGTCATTCTACCATACAGGGGTATTACGGTCATTTAACACTAAAGGGTATTTTGGTGATTTCAAAAATCGGGGTCTTAATGACCCAACAGAAGGTCCACTGTCACCTCGAGCGACTTAAGTGGCCTAAATAGACATAACGGTACAAATGGGCCTAAGGCCCATTACTCTGCCCAAGTGGGCCCACACCCTCGTGTGGCCCATTTAGCCCAAATTTAGATATGGCTATGTGACCTGCATAACCCAGTCCAATAATTATCACAAATTACAGATTTAATCCGTGTGGGACCCAGGAGCCTATTGGGCCCACACAGCCTATCTAGGCCCAACGTGGCCCAAAACTACCTAAGTCGTGTGCGCGACATGACAAGTCTATCTATATCCCACTTAACAGTGAAGTTTACACACACGGCCCACGAGCCCATTGGGCCCATATGGCCTGTTGCAGCCCAGGCCCATGAGATCGCTCACCACGTTTCGTGGGCTCGATTTACCCCACGAGCGATCGCATGCTCGTGAGGCCCCAAATATGGAAGTTTTGACTTTTCGGCTTTTGCCGACTTCCAACAAAAAAGGACGTGAATACACACCTGTTAATGAGAACGCGTCAAACCCCATGTAACTCTCTAACTTGGGTCACACGACCAACACACATGCCCATGTGGCTAGCCCGTGTGCCCTAAAAATGGCCATACACGCCTGTGTGCTAGGCCGTGCCAATCCTATAGGGTATACTAACTTATGCCACACGGCCAAGTCCCACGCCCGTGTGTGAGGCCGTGTGGAGCATACTGACTTGACTTCAATTTCAACACCAGGGGACACACGGCTGTGCAACATGACCGTGTGTCACACACGGCTGAGATACAAGCCGGTGTCTCTGCTCGTGTGGACAAAAATAAGCTATTTACCAAGCCATTTTGCACTCGTTTTGCACATACCTATACAAGTTCAAATAGTTCCATTTCAAGACACAAATAAGCAGCCAAATATCATTAACCAATATTCAATTCATACCATTTCATTATCAACCATTTCAATACTCAATTCAATGCCATTTACCAATTTAAATACCTATTAACTCAACTTGCTTCTCTAGACATAACTCGCATATGTATATCATGTACCATAATCCAACTAATTCATAATCCAAAACCAATCTACAACAAACATATCTTAACCAAATAAATACCCCATATCATAATAACCATTTGAGTATCATAATTCAACCTAAACCATATCATATGGAAACATGTATAACAAAGTACATAACTTTCATAAGTTACCTTTAATGGCCAAAATACATTTCCATCAAACATACAAAAATGACCAAAGCCTATACATGCCATATACCATATATACAACTCAAAAGTACCAAAATAGATGTCTGATAGTGCGATGAAGTCCCTGATGATCCCCAGGTCCGAGCTAGCTTAAAAATACTATAAAATATAGAAAAATAAACAAAGCAAGCTATAAAGCTCAGTAAGTTCGTATGTAAAAATGAAATAATCTCATCATTCATTAACATTTCAATCTAAATAACATAAATTTGCATTTAAAGCATCATTCAATGAGTTTAACATAAAATGGAACCACATAGTAATTCATAAGTTCTCAACTTCTTTTAATTCATTATTCGAATAGTTTTTCATACAAACCTGTACCGATACGTATCTATTTCTCATCAATTCACCTATCAAATAACTCTGAGTTTATAAATGCTTACAATACGAGTACATCGATTTTTCGATGCCATAGTCCAACTATGGTCTTACACATACATTGCCATGGACCTGCCGTGGTCTTACATTCACATGCCATAACCCGGTTATGGTCTTATTTTTTAATTTGCCATAGCCCAACTATGGTCTTATTCAGCAACTCGTCTACTTAAACCATACATTTAATTTAAGATCTTCAAATTTAACTAATAGAATAATTACAATCTCAATTTTATCCATCGATTAAGTAAATACACATTAAAGTTCAATTATACGAACTTACCTCGTATACGGAAATGACGAACGGACCGACTATTCAATTACTTTACTTTTTCTCCGATCTAATTCTGAATTCCTCTTTTCTTGATCTATAAGTAATCAAAATCAGCTTATTTATTCTTCTATTTATTCAATTCAATCCAAAATATGCATTTGAGCTATTTTACACAATAGCCCTTATTACACAAAAATCACAAATTCATGAAATTCAAGACTAACCCATGCTAGATGAATTACCATTATACCCCTAGTAGCTAGAGGTGTGCATGGGCCAGGCCACCCGACCCGGCCCGAAGGCCCGCCCAAAATGTGGGAGGGTTTGGGCAAAAATATAGGCCCGAAAAATGGGCTTGGGCAAAAAAATAAGGCCCGTTTAAAAACAGACCTGGCATCGGGTAAGGCATTTTTGGCCCGGGCCCAGCCCGAATTCACTACATGACAAAAAAAAAATTTTTAATATAATTTTCTTATTGTTTTCTTCTTATTTTGCTACTATTTTACTATTACGTTGCCACTATTTTGTTGTTATTGTTTGGATATTGTATAAAACTTCTTTTATTGTTAATTTTTTATTATTTTAAAGACATTTGTTAATTTTGTTATTATTTTAGAAATATTTTCTTGTTATGTTGCATCTATTTTAGTGTTATTTAAGTATACATATTTTTTAAAATTTATTTTCAATTGCTGAGAAATATTTATTTGATATTTTTAGTATTTTTGATGGTTTATATATATTTTAAAATTATATAAAAATAATATAAAAATTAATATGGGCGGGCCGGGTCGGGCTCGGGTTTTAACATTTTTATTTGGGTAGGGCTTGGGCCAAATTTTAAGCCTATTTTTCGGACCAGGCCGAGCCCGGGCCTAGCAAACGGGCCTAAATTTTTAGTTGGGCTCGACTCGAACTCGACCCTGCCTGGCCCATGCACACCTCTACTAGCAGCCCATATTTTCCATTTATTTCACATTTCTACCACAGAATTTACACATTTCTCAATAAAATCCCTATTTTGCATTTTCACTAAAAATCACTTAATAAAACTTGTATAATTCATAACAAATATTCATAATCTATCGTCAAACCTCAAAACACACATGTATTCATCAATGAAATTATTCAAAATCTTTAACAATTTTGCAATATAACTCCTGAGCTAGATAGACCTAGTTGCAACGATTTCAAAAACGTAAAAATCATTAAAAACAGAACAAAAAGGGACTTACAATTGAGTACAAAAGTGACCGAAAGCTTCAAGCTATTTGAATAGCTTCCTCCACCCTAATATTCAGCTATGAGAAGATAAATACATCAAATGGCCTTTTATTTTATTATTTAGCTTAAGTTATTTTGTAAATAACTATTTTAACCTTCATTAATATTCACTAAAATGACTTAATATAAGTCCATAAATGTCCACTCATATTAACAATGGGCTATTTAAAACATAAGGACCTCCACTATTTAATTTCATAGTTATTTAATACCTTTAACTATTAGAACATCACTTTTTCACTTTAGCGATTTATTTTTTTATCAAATTAAGCATTCAAACGATAAAATTACTGAACGAAACTTTCACACAATCTTTCAATCATGTTGTAAACATTAAAATAATAAAATAAATATTTTGACCTTGAATTTGTGGTTCTGAAACCACGATTCTGATTTGACCAAAAACGGGTTGTTACAACTCTCTCCTCTTAGGGATTTTCGTCCCCGAAAATCTTACCAGTGAATAGGTTTGGGTATTGTTTTTTCATAGCTTCCTCGGGCTCCCACATAGCCTCTTCAAGACTATGACGTTTCCACAAAACCTTCACTAAGGCTATTCGTTTATTTCTCAACTCTTTATCTCTCAAGCCAAAATTCTGATCAGTTCTTCGTTGTATGACATATCAGGTTGAATCTCAATTTCTGACGGGGAAATTTCATGTGATGGATCTAATCTATATCGACGCAACATCGATACATGAATCATGTTGTGGATCTTTTCTAATTCAGTTGGTAAAGCTAACCGGTAAGCCACTGGCCCTATTTTTTCGATGATCTCGTATGACCAGATGAAACGCGGACTCAACTTGCCTTTGCGACCAAAACTAAGTATTTTCTTCCATGGAGACACTTTCAAAAATACTTTATCACCAATCTGGAATTCTATGTCTTTTAGTTTCAAATCCGCGTACGACTTTTGACGATCTGAAGCTACTTTTAAATAGTCGCGAATTACTTTCACTTTCTCTTCGGTTTCTCTAACCGAATTAATCCCATGAATTTTTTTCTCACTAAGCTCGGTCCAGTACAATGGAGTTCAGCATTTGCGACCATACAAAGCTTCATACGGTGCCATCTTTATGCTCGCTTAAAACTGTTATTATACGCAAATTCAACTATCGACAAATATTTCTCCCAATTGCCTTCAAACTTTAAAACACAACATCTGAGCATGTCTTAGAGGATCTGTATTACTTGTTCAGCCTGTCCGTCAGTTTACGGATGAAAAGCTGTACTAAAATTCAACTTCGTACCCAGGGCTTCTTGAAGTTTCTTCCAAAACCACGATGTAAACCTCGGATCTCAATTTGAAATAATTGAAACTGACACACCGTGCAATCTCACAACCTCAGATATGTACAATTCAGCCAATTTATCAAGTGAATAGTCTGTACGTACCGAAATGAAATATGCTGATTTCATCAGTAAATCAACGATAACCCAAATTGCATCTTTCTTCATCAGAGACAGGGGTAATCCCGACACGAAATCCATCATCACTCTATCCCATTTCCACTCTGGTATCATCATTGGCTGAAGTAGTCCCGACGATACTTGATGTTCAGCTTTAACTTGTTGACAAACTAAACATCTCGATACAAACTTTGAAATGTCTCGTTTCATACTCGACCACCAATATACTTGTTTCAAATCATTGTACATTTTGGTACTCCCCGGGTGAACAGATAAATATCCATTATATACTTCATGCAGAATTTTCTAAATAAGCTCAGGATTTCTCGGTACACAGATTCTATTTGGGACATTAAACAATCATCGGCTCCGATTTGGTACTGTAAATCACTAGTCGACTCACTTTGCACTCTTTTAGCTTGCAATTCACTATCACATTTCTGAGCTTCACAAATTTGCTGAAAAAATAACGATCTCGCTTTCAACTCAGCTACAATCGAACCATCATCAGAAAAAGCTAACTATGTATTTATCACACACAAGGCAAAGAATGATTTTCTGCTCAGAGCGTCAACAACTACATTCACTTTCCCGGGATGATAATCAATTACTAGCTCATAGTCTTTCAGTAATTCAAGCCATTTTCGTTGTCCCAAATTCAAGCTTTTCTGAGTCATTAAATATTTTAAGCTCTTGTGATCTATATAAATGTGGCATTTCTCACTAAACAAGTGATGTCACCAAATTTTTAATGCAAACACAATCGCAGACAACTCTAAATCATGTGTCAGATAATTCTTTTCATGCAGCTTCAATTATCTAGAAGCATAAGCTATTACTTTGCCTTTCTACATCAATACACAACCTAGACTATTCAACGATGCATCACTGAAAATTACAAATTCTTTACTCGACTCAGGCTGTACTAACACTAGTTCCTCTGTCAATAATGCTTTCAACTGTTTAAAACTCTGCTGACACTTTTCAAACCATTCGAACTTTACATCTTTTTGAATTAATCGAGTCAACGGTGTTGCTATCATAGAAAATCCTTTCACAAAATGTCAATAATAGCCAGCTAGTCCCAGAAAACTTCAGACTTCAGATACATTTCTTAGAAGTTTCCAATCTATAATTGTAGAAATCTTGCTAAGGTCAATTCTAATACCTTCGGCAGAAACAATATGCCCCAGAAATCCAACCTCTCGGACCAAAACTCACATTTGCTAAACTTTGCAAACAATTGCTTGTCTCTCAAGGTTTGTAACACTATTTTCAAATGCTCGGCATGCTCGGATTCATCTCGAGAATAAATCAGAATATCGTTAATAAATACAACAACGAATCTGTCTAAATACGGTCTGAAGATCCGATTCATCAAATCCATAAAAATGCCAAGAGCATTAGTTAGTCCAAAATGCATAACAAGGAATTTATAGTGTTCGTACCTCGTTCTGAATGTAGTTTTTGGCACGTCTGAGTCTTTAACTCTCAACTGATAATAATCTGATCTCAAATCAAACTTTGAAAACACTTTGAACCTTTCAACTAATCAAAAAATTGTCTATTCTCGACAATGGATACTTATTATTTATCGTAACCTTGTTGAACTGAGGATAGTCAATACAAACAACACTGGTGCACCCCAGGGCAAGAAACTCGATCGTGCAAATCCTCTATCTATTAATTCTTGCAACTAAGCTTTCAACTCTTTTAAATCTATCGGAGCCATTTTGTACGGAGCTATCGATATCGGTAAAGTTCCCGATACTAAATCAATAGCAAATTCAACCTCTCTAATTAGTGGCAAACCCAGTAACTCTTCTAGAAACACATCTGGGTACTTGCAAACAATTGGTACTGATTCAATCTTTGATTCTAACACTTTTGTATCAAGTAATATGCAAGATATGTGTTGCATCCGGTTTTCACATATTTCTGAGCTAACATCGATGAAATTACAGTTGGTAAACCAGTCAGATCATTTGATTCGATTCAGACAGTCTCATTATTCTGACACTTCAACTCAATTGTCTTTCGTCAACAATTTACTACTGCATCATGCAATGCCAACTAGTCCATACCCAGAATTACATCAAACTCATCAAACGACAACAACATCAAATCAGCCAGAAAATAATAACCCCGAGTCATTAACAGACAATCTTGCAAACTTTGTCAACCAGGACATATTTACCTAAGGGGTTCGACACTTTTATAACAAACTCAGTAGAATCAACAAATAAATTCTTACTAGACACTAAGTTCACACACATATATATATATGAATGAGTTGATCTATGGTCTATCAACGTAACTACATCAGTGTCATAAAGAGAGAATGTACCAGTAATAACACCTGGAGATGACGCCTCTTCACGAGCGTGAATAGCATAACTTCTGGCAGGTGCTCTAGCTTCAAGTCTTACAGTAGTATCTCATGTTGCACCTCTACTACCACTCACGTTTCCAACATTACAGAATGGTCTTCCTCTTGTAGTCGTGTTGCTTGATCTTGCATTCTGAGATTTATCTTTCTCATCTAACTCAAGACAGTCTCGAATGAAATGTTCATGCGAGCCACATCTAAAACAGGCTTTGTCATTCATTCTACATTCTCCAAAATGTCATTTTCCACATTGTCCACAATTAGGTTTATTCGATCTAACATTACCCACACTTGTCGTTGACATAGCTGGAGTTTTTGAACTCGTAAATTACTTCCCACGATCTCTATTAGAGTACTCCATCGATGCATTTGATCTACTATAAACATCTCGTGATTTCTTAGATAAAGAGTGATAGGGTTTATTCATCAATCTCTTTGTAACACCCCTTACCCGTACCAAAGATAGGGACAAGGTACAAGGCATTACCATACACAAACGAGACACTTCCGAAAAATACGGGCTATAAAATTTCATTTCAATTTAAAATCGATCAAACAAAATCTTATTGTCCCCATTATGGACCTACGAGGTCCAAATCATACATTAAAAGCGATCCGGGACAAAACCGAGAACTTAAGAAAAATTTATAAAAATTCCTAGGGTTAAGCCTTACGTGCCCGTATGGAGGCAATGCACACGCCCCTGTGCTTGAGAACATGCCCGTGTCCCTTACCCCTGTTGAATTTTTGGAATTTATTTTTCATTTGGAAACTACAGGGGTTTTCACACGGCCGAACACACGCCTATGTTTCTGACCCGTGTCCTTCACACGGCCTAGACAGGCCCGTGTCATAGCCCATGTCCAAAAACCCGAACATTCTATTTATGACATCATCAATCATCTAGGGGCACACGGCCAAGGCACACACCCGTGTGCTAAGCCATATACTCCACACAGTTGAGACGCACGGCCGTGTCTCTACCTGTCTGTTTATTACCATGCAAACTGACCTAAAAATTATAGGTGCAGGGGACACACAGCTGAGCAACACGCCCAAGGGGCTGGCCATGTGTCACACACGGCCTGGACACATTCTCGTGTGTCTACCTGTGTGGACCATTTTAAAGGCTATTTTTCCAAGCCTTTGGTCACCCTCAAACATTCATTCACACTCACATGTTCCTTAAACAACTAACATGACATAAGTGTGCCCTTAAAACCTTCTTGGCCAAGGTCATACAAAATACTACATGTCTCATTTTATCCTATGATAATATTACCCTCTTTGTTTTAAGGTTACCATTTCAACAATCACACATTTTTGTACTTGGCACATTTTCTAACTCATTGCCAATTATGACCTAACCAACTCCAAGTGATTTGGCCAAATTTCACATGTCCATTCATGATACATGCACAATTAGTAGGTTTACAACCTACATTAAAATGGGCCATATCCCATGGCCATATACAAAATGAATAAGTATATCATTCAAGCCTTTACATTGGCTAGCCATATGACACATATAACAAAATAACCAAAAATCCTATACATGCCATTATAACAAAATAAAAGTTTCTATATACCAAAACAAGACAAGTAGATAGTGTTATGATTTCTCCAATCATCTTCCAATCTTCCCGAATCCATGAGCTCTGAAAGACAAGGGAAAAGAAAAGGGGTAAGCATTAACATGCTTAGTAAGTTTGGATAACGAGAAAGTAAGCTTACCGGTTATTTAGTATACAACCCTATTAGATATTCATGCCAACATGCATAGTATAATTTCCCTATCACATACACACAATCATCATGTTGGTTTCATGTCAATACAATTAAACATTAATCTTAGATGAGCTCATCATTTCAAGCATTTTTATTTTCGTTCCTCATTTTAGTCTCATTGAACTTCTCGGAATCTCGATGGATATCTCATTTATTGTCAAATCGTGTAAGTGATCATTTTAAATACGCACTCCAGTGAACCTCGCTTTTATGGAAGGATTACCAAACCAGACTAAATCCCTCAAAATGTAAACTCATAGAGTAATATCGAGATTACCAGTCCAAGCTAAATCCCTTACAATGACATGTACTCTAATGAGATCAGATCTGAATTACAAGTCCAGGCTAAATTCAGACCCTAATCGGATTACCCATCCGGGCTAAATCCATTTTAGCACACTTATTCTTCGGGAGGCTTGACCACTAAGGAACACCCGTCCGGGCTAGATCCTTTTTACCGTCAATTCATTTCGAGAAATCCATTAGATATCCTTTTATTTCAATCAGGAAACTTCAGTTCTCTTTTAACTATACTACCACATTTCATGGATATTCATGCAATGAATGTCTAAATTGTCATACATTCAAGTATATACATTTTGTGTATATTAAGAGTTTACTTCGAGTTACACGAACTTACTTGGTAATTGCTTTGAGTTCGTATTTCGGTTATTCCAAAACCTTTTGTTTTCCACGGTCGACCATCGAAATTTGTTTTCCACGGTCGACCATCGGAATTAGTTCCTCAAGGTCTATATCAGTAAAAATAAATTATTAATACCTCACATTGTTCAATTTCAGTCTAAAACTCACCCCGGGAAAAATGACCAATTTGCCCCTAACCTTTCATACTTTTACAATTTAGTCCTAAGGCTCATATAATGAAATGCATGAAATTTCTAAGTTACCCAAGCCTAGCCGAATATTTTTCTTGCTTATAGCAGCCCACATTTTCTTTCATTTCACATTTTTCTACCCATTTTCACAACTTTTACAAAATGGTCCCTTAAGTCATTTCCATGAAAAACCACTTAGTAAAAGTTGTTTACTATCCTTTAAACTCACATATTCCTCCATAAATCATCAAAACACAAACATCTCATGCATGGGTAAATTTTTGAACATGAACCCTAACTTCAAATATGGGTAGAAATATAGAGAGCATGTTACAAGGATCTCAAAAATACGAAAAACATTAAAAACGAGGCTAAGGAGCACTTACTATTGAGCTTGAAATGTTGAAAACCCTTGCTATAGAGAGCATGCAAATTTCGGCAGCTATGGAGAAGAAGATGAATGAATTTTTGCTTTTTTCCCTGTTTATTAATTTTATTACCAAAAGACCAAAATGCCATTTCTTACTAAACTTTCAAATTTTTCCATGTATGCCCACTTTTGTCCAAAAACTTAAAAATTGGGAAAATTGCTATTTAAGACCTCCTAATTTATAATCCAAAGCAATTCCTTACAAAGTGCTTCTAGAACCCAAGTTTTGTAATTTATTCAATTTGGTCCTTAATTTCCAATTGGACACCTTATACTTAGAATTTCTTCATGAAACTTTATCACATGCTTATTTTCATATCCTAGCCCTCATAACAATTGTAAAACAAATATTTTTACAACAGATTTTTGGTCCCAAAACTACTAGTCCGACTAGGCCCAATTTTGGGATGTTACACTCTTTCTCAAATCTCTAACTTCAGAATCAGCCTTTCTCTTTTCCTTGCCCAGTTCTTTAGCTTTGCAAGCACGATTGACAAGTACCACAAACTCTTTCAACTCTAGAATTCTGATTAACAATCTAATATCTTTGTTCAACCCGTCTTCAAATCTTTTGCACATAATAGCTTTCATTGAAACACATTCTCAGGCATATTTACTGAGCCTCACAAATTCGCGCTCATATTCTATCATGGATCTACGGCCCTATTTTAATTCTAGAAACTCCTTGCATTTCTGATCAATGAACCTATGGCTGATATATTTCTTTCTGAACTAATATTGAAAGAAATCCCACGTAACTCGTTCTTTCGGTAACACTGATTTCAAAGTATTCCACCATTGATAGCAGTGTCTCTCAACAAGGATACAACATATTTAATGTACTCTTTGAGTGTACACGACAACTCATCAAATACTCTGATTGTATTTTCAAGCCAAAATTCAGCTCTCTCGGGATCATCGTCAACTGTGGCCCTGAATTCGTCAGCCCCATGCTTACGAACTTTATCAACTAGTGGCTTGTTCAATCGTATAGGATCAATAACTTGAGGAACTACAAGAATTGGTTGAGGAATTGGCGGGGGTGGAGATTGTTAAGTAGCCGAATTTTTCCAGACATATTGAGTGAACCACTCATTCATAATTTGGAAAAAGGCTTCTTTAGCCTCACCTCTGTGACTACTCATAAAAGGTTTAGATTCAAAAAGCGCTGTCCCTTGAGCGAGAGTAGGCGTATTACTCTCGACATCATCTGCTATAGCTCGTTCGGGATCCATTACTATACGAAAACATAGTTCATAATGTCAATATTCATCACACTATCACAGGTTATATATGACATGTATAGGTAGACTCTCACACATGCTACGTTAGTCCTAGAATCGACTAAACTGTAGTTCTGATACCAATAAATGTAACACCCCTCACCTGTATTCAACACTGGAATACGGTTATGGAGCATTACCAGACTTACAAAATAATTAAACATCCATTTAGCATATATTATCTCAATTCAATCATTCATCATTCAATCTCAATCAATTTGTCCCTTATATGAGTCTACGAGGCTTTAAACATGCTTTGGGAGTGGTTCAGGACTAAACCGATAACTCAAGAAAGTTTCACGAAACTTTGAAATTTTTTCTCCAAAATAGGGGACACACGCCAGTGTGGCAAAGCCGAGTGTCTCACATGGCCACTGGACACGCCTGGGTTACAAGTCGTGTGGACATTCAAAATGGAAGCACATGGTCGTATCCCAATCGATTTCCGACCCCATGTAACTCTCTAACTTGGGTCACATGGCCAACACACACACCCGTGTGGCTAGCCCGTGTGCCCTAAAAATGGCCATACACGCCCGTGTGCTAAGCCGTGCCAATCCTGTAGGTCTACTAACTTATGCCACACGGCTAAGTCACACGCCCATGTGTGAGTCCGTGTGGAGCATATTGACTTGACTTCAATTTCAGCACTAGGGGACACACGACTGTGTAACATGACTGTGTGTCACACACGGCTGAGATACACTCCCGTGTCTCTACCCGTGTGGACAAAAATAGGCTTTTTACCAAGCCATTTTGCCACAGATTTTTCATATACCTATACAAGTTCAAGTAGTTCCATTTGAAGACACAAATAAGCAGCCAAATATCATCTACCAATATTCAATTCATACCATTTCAATACTCAATTCAATGTCATTTACCAATTCACATACCTATTAACTCAACTTGCTTCTCTAGACATAACTCACATATGTATATCATGTACCATAATTCATCTAATTCATCATCCAAAACCAATCTACAACAAACATATCTCAACCAAATAAATACCCCAAATCATAATAACCATTTGAGTATCATAATTCAACCTCAACCATATCATATGGCAATATTTATAACAAACTACATAACTTTCATAAGTTACCTTTAATGGAGAAAATACATTTCCATCAAACACACAAAAATAACCAAATCTTGTACATGTCATATACCACATATACAACTCAAAAGTACCAAAATAGATGTCTGATACTGCGATGAAGTCCCTAATGATCCCTAGATCTGAGCTAGCTTCAAAATACTATAAATATAGAAAAATAAACAAAGTAAGCTACAAAAGCTCAGTAAGTTCATATGTAAAAATGAAATAACCTCATCATTCATTAAAATTTCAATTTGAATAATATAAATTTGCATTTAAAGCATCATTCAATAAGTTTAACATAAAATGGAACCCCATAGTAATTCATAAGTTCTCAACTTCTTTTAACTCATTATTCGAATAGTTTTTCGTACATACCTGTACTGATACGTATCTATTTCTCATCAATTCACCTATCAAATAACTCTGAGTTTATAAATTCTTACAATACGAGTACATCAATTTTTCGATGCCATACTCCAACTATGGTCTTACGCATACATTGCCATGGCCCTACCATAGTCTTACATTCACATGGTTATGCTCTTATTTTCTAATTTGTCATAGCCCAGCTATGGTCTTATTCAGCAACTCATCTACTTAAACCGTACATTTAATTTAAGATCTTTAAATTTAACTAATAGAATAATTAAAACGACAATTCTATCCTTCTATTAAGTAAATACACATTTAAGTTCAATTATACGAACTTACCTTGTATACCAAAAGGATGGAACGGACCGACTATTCAATTACTTTGCTTTTTCCCCGATCTAATTCTGAATTCATCTTTTCTTGATCTATAAGTAATCAAAATCAGCTTATTTATTATTCTATTTATTCAATTCAATCTAGAATATGCATTTGAGTTATTTTACACAGTAGCCCCTAAACTTTCATATTTTTACAATTTAGTCCTTATTACACAAAAATCAAAAATTCATGAAATTCAAGACCAACTTATGCTAGCCGAATTACCATTATACCTTAGCAGGCCATATTTTCCATTTATTTCACATTTTTACCACATAAAAGAAAGATGCTATCCGGGTTGTTGTTGACAGGTTGACAAAATCGGCTCATTTTATTCCAGTACAAACAGACTATTCGCTTGAAAAGTTAGTTGATTTGTATATCTCTGAGGTTGTGAGATTACACGGAGTACCTATTTCTATTGTTTTTGAAAGAGATTCGAGATTCACATCGAGGTTTTAGAAGAAACTGCAAGATGCATTGGGCACAAAACTACATTTTAGTACCGCATTTCACCCGCAAACAGATGGTCAATTTGAGTGAGATATTCAGATACTCGAGGATATGTTGAGATGTTGTATTCTTGAGTTCGAAGGTACGTGGGAAAAGTATTTACCGTTGATTGAATTCGCGTATAATAACAGTTTTCAATCGAGTATTAAAATGGCACCTTTCGAAGCTTTATACGGTTGAAAGTGTCGAAAACCATTGTATTGGACTGAACTTAGTGAGAATAAGATTCACGAGGTTGATCTAATTAGATAAATAGAAGAAAAAGTGAAAGTAATTCGTGATAGTTTGAAAGTAGCGTCAGATCAACAGAAATCTTACGCAGACTTGAAATGGAAAGATTTTGAGTTTCAAATCGGGGATAGAGTGTTTTTGAAAGTATCTCTATGAAATAAAATACTTCAATTTGGTTGTAAAGGTAAATTCAGTTCACGATTCATCAGACCGTACAAGATTATTGAGCAAATTGGACAAGTGGCTTATCGGTTAGCATTACCATCTGAGTTAGAAAAGATTCATAATGTCTTTCATGTATCGATGCTTTGGTGCTTTTGATATGATCCTTCGCATATTATTTCCCCAACAGAAGTTGAGATTCAGTCAGATTTATCGTACAGTGAAGAACCGGTCCAAATTTTGGCTCGTGAGATCAAAGAACTTAGAAATGAAAGAATAGCGTTAATGAAAGTATTATGGCTTCAACACGGGGTTGAAGGCTACGTGGGAACCCAAGGATGCTATGAGAAAGCAATATCCAAACCTATTCACTAGTAAGATTTTTGGGGACTAAAATCCCTAAGAGGGGAAAGTTGTAATAGCCCGGTTTTAGCTAAATCAGAACAGTGGTTTCAAGACCAAAAATTTGAGGTTTTAAGATTATTTTAAGATTATTTTTTGTTTTTACAGCATTTGAATATATGTGTGTGAAAATTTCGTGAAATAATTTTATCGTTTAAATGGTTAATTTGAGAAAAGGACTTAATCGCATAAAATGCAAAAGTTGCATTCTAAATGTTAAAAGTACTTAATTTCCATGGCTTATTAAATGAAAGGTCCTTATGTTGTAAATAGACCATTGATAGTGAAATTTGACATAAATGACCATTAAATGAATGGTTTTAAAACGTTTTAAATAAGGTTAAAATGGTAATTAGATTATTAATGTTATATTAAATAAAATCAAGTGAAATTATCATCATTTTTAGTTCATCCTAGCTGAAAATAAGAAGAAGAAAGCCATTTAGGGCTTGTGATATTCGGCACACATTTGGGTTGATTAAGGTATGTTTTGAGCTCGATTTTTGATATTTTTACATTTTTGTGATCTTTGCTTTGAGTATTAGCTAGCCTGTACCCTAATTTATGAAATTGTTGATGTTTTTTTGAGGTTCCATTGTTGAATTTATGAGCTTTGTGATGTTTAATGATAGATTATGAAGGTTTAATGATAGATATACAAGTTTTATTAAGTGATTTTTGACAAAAATGTTAACTAGGGATTTAATTGTGAAAAGTGTAAAATGTGTGGTTAAATGTGTGAAATATTGAAAAATATGGGTTGTTATGGAGTCTATAAAAATTCGACAAGCTTAGGTGTAATTGAAATTTTTGAATTCTGTGTATTTGTGAAATAGGGACTAAATTGAATAAATATGTAACTTTAGGTGCTAAAGTACAAAAATTCCCAAATATGTGTTTGTGGACTAAATTGAATGTGTTGTTGAATAAAAAAGTTAATTTTGAATGTATATAGATCAAGAACGAAAGAAAATGAACTTAGATCAAGGGAAATTGAAAGTTGTTGAATAATTGACCCAGTTTGTTTATTCTGACTACGAGGTAAGTTCGTTTGCAAATAAATGTCTTTAGATTGAATTATATATGTTTCAATATCATTGAATTGCTATGAATATTGAACGAGTCATTATGAGCAAGAATCAACAGAGTTACAATATCCGAAAGTCCCGTACAAACCTTAGGAATAGTATAGGATACGAATGTCATAACATTAGGTTCTTGAGATGTGATTACATGTAAGACCATGTCTGGGAAATTGGCATTGTATTGAGATTACGTGTAAGACCATGTCTGGGACATTGGTATCATTAACCAATTTCGTGTAAAACTCTGTCTAGGACAGTGGCATCGATATGTGATAACATGTAAGACCATATCTGGGATATGGCATTGTACAAGCTTATGTAATTTTTGAGTATCCTTAACGATTCCAAATGGTTCAACAGAAAAAGTCAAGTCAAGAAAAAATGTGTGAATGAGTTAAATGACTCAGGTACATACAAGATTCATATGAGTATTGAAAAGTGAAGTAAATGATGAATTTGATTAAGATGTTGAATATGTGTTCAATGAGAAAGGTTTGTGAATTTGAATGTGAATAGCTATGTTTAGCATATTTTTATTGTTATGCAAATATTCATGTGATGACTTTATTTGTATATGGCTTACTAAGCTTTTAAAGCTTACTTGTGTGTTCTTTCCATGTTTTATAGATTATCAAGGCTAGCTCAGACATCAGGGATCATCGGGAACCATCATCACACTATCAACTGCTTGTTGGTACTTTTGGAGCTTTGTATATATGGTATATGGCATGTATAAGCTAGTTTCATTTTGGTATGTTTTAAGTCATGATATTAGCTATGAGATTTGGCTTGATTTTGATGTAAATATTGGTATGTATGGCCATTTAAGTTGGCTTAAATTATGTGTTTGATAAGGCTTATAAGTTACCATGTGTTTTGGCATGTTTGCTATGGTTGTTGATATGGCTAAGTGGTTGCTCATTTGGTTAATTATTAGTTGATGTATTAATGCTTGAGGAATGGTATATTTTGGTATGATTTGTGAATGATGAATTGGTATGTTTAAGAAGCATGTTTTGGTTGATAGAATTGTGGGAAATTTTTTTTAGGATTTATGTGAGTTTGATGATTGTGGCATGTTGATTTGGTATGTTTGAATATGGAATTTAGTAATTGAATTGATTGATGATAGATGGCATGATATGTGTGTGAATTGGCATGTTTTGGCTGCCTATATATGTGTTGAAATGATACCATTTTGATGGCTAGGTGTGCATGAGAAAAGGGTGGCAAATTGGCTTTGCAAATGACCTATTTTTGTCCACACGGTAGAGACACGGGCGTGTGTCTGAGCTGTGTGCGACACACGGTCATGTTATACGATCGTGTGTCCCCCGGGGTACCCTTTCGAATTAAAGTAGTATACCTTACAGTTTTGACACGGCCTAGACACACAAGTGTGTCTACTGGCCGTGTGTGACACACGGGCTAGCACATGGGCGTGTAGCCGGTCGTGTGACCCAAGTCAGTAACCTATCCAGTTTTCCAACGGCCATTGCACATGGGCATGTCTTCGTCTATGTGGTAAAAATCATATGTATGCCCTGTTTTCACATGGCCTGTGACACGGGTGTGTTTAGTGACCGTGTGAGGCACACAGCCTGTTCCCACGGGCGTGTGACCCTGGAATATTTGAAAATTTTCTAAGTCTTCCAAAGTTTGCAAATGTTATCGGTTTAGTCCTGAACCACTTCTAAGCATGTTTTAAGGTCTCGTAGGACCTTATAAGGGACAAAGTGATTGAGATGAATGGGTTTTAATTATGATTATACAAATGTATGATTTATGTTGTGGTTGAATGGTAATGCCTCGTAACCCTATTCTGGCGATGGATACGGGTTAGGGGTGTTACAGTATGAGTTATGTATGTTAAATTATGTGTATTGATCGTTAATACCTCGTAACCATACTCCGGCGACGGATACGAGTTAGGGGTGTTACATTTATTTGGTATCAGAACTATGACTTAGTTGATTTTAGGACTAACGTAGCGTACGTAAGTCTAGCTATACATGTCATATATAAAACCATGATAGTGTGATGACTCCTGACATTTTCAAATGTGTTTTTATATAGTAATGGATCCCGAATAAGTTGTAGTAGATAATGTAGAGAGTAACACCTCAGCTCCCACTCAAGGGACAGTCCCTTCTGAATCTAGACCCATGACGAGCAGTCATGGGGGTGAGGCTAAAGAAGCCTTCTTTCAAATAATGAACGAGTGGTTCACACAATACATTCGTACAAACCCGACTATTCAACAACCTCCACCCCCACCTATTCCCCAACAATCCCTATAGTTCCTCAAGGTATGGATCCTCTATGATTAAATAAACCACCTGCTAATAAGATATGGAAACACAAAGCTGAGGAATTCAAAGCCACTGCTAATGATGACCTTGAGAGAGCCGAGTTTTGGCTTGAGAACACAATTCGGGAATTTGATGAAATATCCTGCTGACCTGAAAAAGGTTTAAAATGTGTAGTATCACTGTTGAGAGACATCGCATATCAGTGGTGGAATACCTTAATATCCGTAGTTCCACGACAAAAAGTTACTTGGGAGATCTTTCAAGTTGAATTTAGAAAGAAATATATTAGCCAAAGGTTTATTGATCAAAAGAGAAAATAATTTCTTGAATTGAAGCAGGGTCGTATGTTAGTAACAGAATACAAAAGAGAGTTTGGACGACTTAGCAAATATGCTCGTGAATGTGTTTCTTCCGAAGCTATAATGTGTAAAAGGTTCGAGGACAAATTGAATGAAGAAATCAGACTTTTAGTTGGAATTCTTGAGCTGAAAGAGTTTGTCGTCCTGTTTGACAGAGCTTGTAAAGCCAAGGAGCTTTGCAAAGAGAAAAGAAAAGTCGATTTTGAGGCTAGAGGCTTTAGAAAGAAGTTTGCGGGCAAATCACATCAGTTAGCATCAAAGAAATCTGGAGAATATCATCCTCATTTTACGGCTTCTATAGGGATTTTGATCAGAGATAGAGATGTAAGACATTTTAGCTCTAAACCTCAGACGACATCAGTTGCTGCGTGGGTAGTGTTAGAAATGTTGGACCTGAATGTAAACACTGCAATAAGCGACATTACAGTGAATGTAGATTGGTGAGCGGAGCTTGTTTTAAGTGTAGATCTCTTGATCATTATCTCTGGGATTGTCCAGAAAAGTTTACAGCTAAAACAGATAAACCGACAAAAGTGAGCAATATGACTACTAGAGGGAGACCACCCTGAAACACTGGATATAAGAGTAGCAACCGAGGTGCTACGAGAAATTCTGCTGTGAGATCTGAGGCATGAGCACCTGCCAGAGCTTATGCTATCAGTGCACGGGAGGAGGCATCATTGTCAAACATTATTACTAGTACTTTTTCTCTTTTTGATACTGATATAGTTGCGTTGATAGATCTTGGATCAACCCATTCATATATCTGTATGAATTTAGTATTTAAAAAGGCTTTACATGTCAAATCTAAAGAGCTTGTAATTAATGTATCGAACCCCTTAAGCAAGTCTGTTTTAATTGATAAAATTTGTAAAAATTGTCCTTTGATGACTCCGGATTACTATTTTTGGGCTGACTTAATGCTTCTACCGTTTGATGAGTTTGATGTGATTCTTGGTATGGATTTGCTAACTATGCATGATGCAGTTGTGAAATGTAGATGAAAGACTATCAAATTGAAATGTCAAAACGGTGAAATTCTTCAAATTAAGTCTGATGATTCGAGTGAATTACCTACTACGATATCGTCTATTTTAGCTCAGAAATATATGAAAAAGAGCTATGATGCATATTTTTCATACGTAGGATACTAAGGTGTCTGAATCAAAGATTGAATCTGTATCTGTTGTCTTTGAGTTTTCAAATGTATTTCCAGAAGAATTACCAAGCTTGCCACCGATCAGAGAAGTCGAATTTGGTATTGAATTAATACAGGGAACAACACCAATATCAATAGCTCCATACAGAATGACTCCAATAGAATTAAAAGAGTTGAAAGCTCAGTTACGAGAATTGACAGACAGAGGTTTTGCACGACCGAGTTATTCACCTTGGGGTGCACCGATATTGTTTGTGAAAAAAATGGCACGATGAGAATGTGTATCGACTACAGACAGCTGAATAAAATGACTATAAAGAACAAATACCCTCTATCGCAGATTGATGATTTATTTGATCAGTTGAAAGGGGCTGCAGTATTTTCAAATATTGATTTGAGATCGAGTTATTATTAGTTGAGAGTTAAAGAGTCGGATGTGCCGAAAACCACATTCAGAACAAGGTACAAACATTATGAATTCCTGGTTACGCCTTTCGGATTAACTAATGCTCCTGTAATTTTTATGGACTTGATGAACTAGATACTCAGACCATATTTAGATAGATTGTTGTTGTATTCATTGACAACATTGTAATCTATTCGTGAGATGAATCTGAAGATACCGAGAACTTGAGAATTGTGTTAAAAACTCTATGTGATAAGCAATCATTTGCAAAGTTTAGCAAATGCGAGTTTTGGCTCAAAGAGGTTGGTTTTTTGGGGCATATTATTTCAGCTGATGGTCTTAGAGTTGACCTGAGTAAGATCTCTGCTATTGTTGATTGGAAACCTCTGAGAAATTTGTCTGAAGTTTGTGTTTTTCTTGGCTTAGTAGGCTATTACTGAAGATTTCTGAAAGGATTCTTGATGATTGCAACAGCGATGACGTAACTACTTCAAAAAGATGTGAAATTTAAATGGTCGGAAAAATGTCAGCAAAGTTTCAAGTAGTTGAAAGTATTGTTAATGGAAGCACCAGTTTTAGTTCAACCAAAATCGGGGAAAGAATTTGTGATTTATAGTGACACATCATTAAACAGTTTGGGATGTGACCTGATGCAAGACGAAAAAGTTATAGCTTATGCTTCCCGATAATTGAAACCACATGAAAAGAATTATTCGACGCATGACTTAGAGTTGGCTGCAATTGTGTTCGCATTGAAAATTTCGCGACATTACTTATATGGTGACAAATGCCATATTTATACGGATCACAAAAGTTTAAAATATTTGATGTCACAGAAGGATTTGAATTTGCGACAACGAAGATGGCTGAGTTATTGAAAGATTATGAATTTGTGATTGATTATCACCCAAGAAAAGCTAATGTTGTTGTTGATGCCCTAAGCCAAAAATCTTTGTTTCCATTACGAGCAATGAATACCCAGTTGATAATTGTGATGATAGGTCTATTTTAGCCGAATTAAAAGCTAAACGGTATTTCTTCAACAAATCTGTGAAGCTCAAAAAGATAACTGCGAATTGCAAGTTAAACGAATTCAATATGAGAATATCCCTGATTCAGAGTTTCAAATTGGAATCGATGATTGTTTAAGGTTCTAAAATAGAATTTGCATACCGAGAAATTCAGAACTCATTCAGAAAATTTTGCACGAAGCACACCATAGTTGCTTATCTATTCATCCGGGAAGTACTAAAATGTACAACAATTTAAAACAGTTTTATTGGTGGCAAGGCATGAAAAGAGATACATCAGAGTTTGTTTCTAAATGTTTGATTTGTCAGCAAGTCAAAGCTTAACATCAAGTACCATCGGGTTTACTACAGCCTGTGATGATTCCTGAGTGAAAATAAGATAGAATTACAATGGATTTTGTGTTGGGATTGCCTCAAACTCTGAAAAACAAAGATGCTATCTAGGTTGTCATTGATCGACTAACGAAATCTGTTCATTGCATACCAGTACGTACAGATTACTCACTTGACAGATTAGCTAAATTATACATTTCTGAGATTGTTCAGGTACATGGAGCGCCACTATCTATTATTTCTGATAGAGATCCGAGATTTACGTCATGATTCTGGAAGAAATTGCAAGAAGCCCTAAGTATGAACTTGAATTTCAATACTACTTTTCATCCTTAGACTGATGGTCAGACTGAGAGAGTTATTCAGATTCTTGAAGACATGTTGAGATGTTGTATTCTAGAGTTTGAGGGCAGTTGGGAAAAATACTTACTGTTGATTGAATCCGCGTACAACAACAGTTTCCAAATGAGTATAAAGTGTAAATGTTAAACTCTGCTATATTGGACTGAACTAAGCGAGAAAAAGATTCATGGGGTTAAATTGATCAGAGAAACTGAAGAAAAAGTGAAAATGATTCGCGACAGTTTAAAAGTAGCATCAGATCGACAGAAATCATATGCGAATTTGAAACGTAAAAAAATTGAATTTCAAGTCGGGCATCAACTGTTTCTAAAGGTGTCACCGTGAAAAAAGATTCTTCGATTCGGTCGTAAAAGAAAGCTGAGTCCGCGATACATCGGGTCGTATGAGATTATTAAGAGAATAGGCCTGTAGCGTATCGATTAGCTTTACTGTCAGAACTTGAAAAGATTCATAATGTCTTTCATGTTTCTATGCTACGTAGATACAGATCCAATCCATCACATGTGATTTCTCCGGTAGATGTTGAGATACAAATTGATTTGACATATAGCGAAGAACCGATCAGGATTTTAGCTCGTGAAATCAAAGAATTGAGAAATAAACGCATAGCCCTAGTAAAGGTTTTTTGGCATAAGCACAAAATCGAGGAAGCTACGTGGGAACCCTAGGAAGCTATGTGAAAACAATACCCTAACTTATTCACTGGTAAGATTTTCAAGGACGAAAATCCCTAAGAGGGGAGAGTTGTAACAGCCCATTTTTAAGTCAAATCAGAACAGTGGTTTTGAGACCACAAATCGAGGTCAAAATATTTATTCTATTATTTTCTTAAATTTTACAACATGATAGAATTATTGTGTGAAATTTTCATAAAGAAATTTTACTGTTTGAATACTTAATTCGGTAAAAAGGACAAAAATGCGTAAAGCGTAAAACTTGTGTTCTATTAGCTAAAAGTGTCAAATAGCTATAGAACATTACACTAAAGGTCTTTAAGTGATAAATATACCATTTCTAAGTTAATGGATGTTAATGGTTTGGCATAAATGAAATTTTGAATTAATTTTAAGGTTAAAATGGTAAATGTTTAACAAATGATGCAATAATTAAAACAAAAACCTATTTTCTCATTATCATCTTCACTTAACCGATCTTAAAGAAGAAAAAGAAGAAAATTTTGCTTACTAGGGTTCGGTCACCTGGAAATTAAATTGGTAAGTGATTTTGACTCGATTTTTAATGATTTTTACGTTTTTGAGATCATTGCTTTGTATTCTAGCTTGTTTGTACCCTAGATTTTGTAATTGTTGAAGACTTAACATGTTGCCATTTTTTAATGCTTGAGTAATTTTATGATTTATGATAGATTATGAAAGTTCGATGATAGTTTTACATGTTTTGTAAAGTGATTTTTGACAAAAATGTCAAAAAAGGATTAATTTATAAAAATGTAAAATGTGGTGGTTAAAAGAGTGGAATAATGAAAGATATGGGCTGCTAGGAGCTAGCATGTAATTGTACTAAATTGCATGAATTTGCAATTTTATGTGAAAAGTACTAAATTGTAAATAATGTGGATGTTTAGAGGCAAATGTGTAAAATTGCCAAAAATATGAATTATGGGATAAATTGAATAGATTGAATACTAAATGTATTGAATTTGATAATATATAGATCAAGATAAGCCGAGATCGAGTTTAGGTTGAGGAAAAGGGAAAGTTGACGATTAGCCGATAGTTATTATCCGAGCGATACCAGGTAAGTTCGTATGATTAGGATCGAAGTTTTAAAATATTTGGATTTATTTGTAATGAATGTGTATAATTGATAATTGATATACTTGGAATACTAATGCTTTACTGATATAGTTTGATAATTACCGAGTCCCGTTTGAACTGTAAGAATTCGTAGGATACGAGTGACATGTCATTAGGGTTACTATTTTGGTCAAGATCCTGCATGTGTTGCAGACTCACTGCAGCTCAAATGAGCTTACTGATATATCAACTCGTAAGAGCTTATTGTTTTCAGCTCGTTGGAGCTTATTGTTCTCAACTCGTATGAGCTTACCGATTCATCTCAATAGAGCTTACTGTCTATCAGCTCAGGAGGAGCTTACTGTTCATAGCTCGAAAGAGCAGAAAATGATAAGGAATTGATTGATTACTAATTTATATGTACTGTATATCACTCGAGTATCCCTCGAGATTCTAATATGTTCAATGAGCATAAATTCTATTTATATGAATGAAGAAATGTTTATACGGATGAGTTACGGTTTTCAAATTAATTATTTTTTATATGATTGAAAATGATATGTTACCAATGTTGTACATGATTTATGAATTTGGTATGATGCAATGTATTGAGATAATGGATGATTTCATGTATTTAAATGACTAACTTATGATGAATGCTTTTGTTTAGGCATTTGGTAATTGAATTGAATACACTTCGATTATTTGCCTTGATTTTGGTATTTATGGTAAGTTTAATTCTGAATTATACGGGCTTACTAGGCTATAAAGCTTACTCTATTTCTTTTTCCATGTTTTATAAAGGTTTGATAGCTCGCTCATTTTGAACAAGTCGGAGTTACACATCACACTATCCAATTACCGATTGGTACTTTTGAGATTGTGTATATATGTAAATATGGCATGTATAGGCTAGTATTAAAGTTGTTAATATGGTTACTTGAGATAATGAATTTTGGTACATTGTGTAGTATAAGTCTAAGCCGTGTGATTTGGCTAAATTTGGTATAATGTTGTGTTGTATATAAGTGTTTAATTAGGGTATGTTTGATAAGTAGTAGATGGATTGGAATTATGCAAATGATATCTTGATATGTGGTTGGCATATGATTGGAAAATGCATGATGTCAATTAGGTATTTGAATACTATGTTGAATTGGTATCATATATGTATAAAATGTATTGGAATGGTTTCCTATTGAGTTATGAATTGATGAAATGTTATGCTTGTGTATGTATGTGACAATAGGGTGGCAAACCGGCTTTGCAAATAGCCTATTTTTGTCAACATGGGCAGAGACACGGGCATGTGTCTCGGTCGTGTGTAACACACGGTTATGTTACATGGCTGTCTTCCCTACTGTTGAATTAAAATGAAGTCAGTATGTTTCACACGGTCTCACACACGGGCATGTGACTGGCCATGTGGTACAAGTCAGTATACCCCCTAATTGGCACATGGCCTTGCACACAAGCATGTGACTTGGCCGTGTTACATAAGTCAATATACTCTCTAGTTTTTACAAGGCCTGACACAAGGGCGTGTCTTCGACCATATGATGCAAGTTAGTATGTATACCCTGTTTCCATACGGTCTAAGACACTGGCGTGTCTACTAGTCGTGTGAGGCACACGACCTGTTCATACAGGCGTGTGGTCCCTGTATGTTTGAAATTTGTTCCAAAATTTTCATATGTTATCAGTTTAGTCCCGAACCACTTCTAAAGCATATTTAAGGCCTCGTAAGCCCTTATAAGGGACAATATGATTGTGTTGAATTGTATTTGAATATGAATGCATAAATGTATGAGTTATGTATGTTAAATGATGTGTATTGATCAGTAATACCTCGTAACCCTATTCCAGCGATGGATACAGGTTAGGGGCATTACAAAGATGGACGAAACTTCAAGCTCAAAGATGGATAGATTTTTCTTCTACATTCGGTTAAGATAGGAAATAAAAGATGAAAGCTTTGTTTTGGTTTTATTTATTTTAACATTAATTACCATTAAAAACATTCATATTTACACAAAATGCCAAGCCAACATCCTCCACTATCTCATTAATGGGCTAAAAACCATATAAGGACTTCCACTTTAAAGCCCTATATCTATTTAATACATTAGCTATTAGAACTCAACTTTTGCACTTTACGCAATTTAGTCCTTTTTATCAAAATAAACATGTAAACAGTAAAATTTCTTAACAAAATTTTTCTACGGTAATACTTTTATACTGTAGATAATAAAATAATAATAAAATATTTTTTCACTTTTAATTTGTGGTCTCAAAACCACTGTTCCGATTTCATTGAACACGGGATGTTACATTAAATGTGGACAACACATTTACATAGTTTTTTACTTTGACCCCCTTTTTGTATGGCAAATAAAAAATGGAAAGATGATATTTTTTTCTCATTTTTCACTTCCATTTTTGGAAGCAACATGAGAGAGAAGAAGAGAACCCCTCCTCCCATGGCTTTTTTTCCTCCTTTTTCTCCAAAATGAAACCCATCCTGACACCCAAGTTTTCTTTCAATAAATCTTACTAAAAAATAACCATTTACTTGGTTTCCACCATCATCATATTCATTTGAGCCTAAGGTTTCAAGTGGGTTAGTGAGAGGACGTTATGGCCACAGAGAGAAAGACATGTTGGATGGATAGAGAGGATTACTTTGAGTAATTATTATGTGACAACCCACCCAGCGAAGTCTCTGTATCTGGTTACTGTTTAGTGTGTTATTGGTAAAATAAGGATAGATATGAGTAAGTGTTTGTTTTGACTAAGAATAGGACTCTGTGTGATGTGCCATTTTGAGAACTCTTTGTTTTGGCATTTTCTGTGGTTTGGCAGACTCTTCTATAAGTATCTACCCAACTCAGTTGTTTTGGGTGAACTCAATAAGTTTACAGTTGTTTAGATTTGTTTATCATTTAAGTATGATAATTTGGTTAGTTAAGGTGAGACTTAGTTAGAACAGAACTAGACTATTGTAGATGATAAAACTTAAATTAAGTTGAGAGCACTTAATCACAAGAATTAAGAGAGTTAGTGAAATTATCTTATTTTTCCACTAATCCTTATTTTCAAGCTTAAGTATATAAGGATAGCGATGGTCTTTCTGAACACCTTTACGTTTTGTTCTTCTTTCTTGATTTTCTATGAAAACTCTTTAAAAACTTAAGTTTAGAAAACTTCTTTGAAGTAAGGTTCATAATACTCAGCTAACTCATACGTTAGTAACAACTTATTGGTAGTTACTGATAAACCCTAGGTTATTCTTTAAGTTATTTACGTGTTCTTCGTTGTGCAAGCATAAGTGTCAGAATGGTTGTGATGAAAGAAACTTCCTAATTCTAGTTTAAGTGTTGCTGATTCTTGCATGCATGACCAGATTTGATAAGTTCATAATCTTATATGTTTAATTATATTTATTTTGGATCAAGAAGATAACGAAGGTCCAAGTGATAAGGGCAAAGGACCTGCTTTATAAACTTGTGTTAGAGTTACTAGTGAGTTCCTTCTTATTTTCATGTGTTGTAGTTTCTTTACTTTATACTTCGTGTAAGGTAAGTATTCTTCCTCTATAAAGGATAAAAAGTATATGAGTGGATAATGAATGAAAGATGTTTGTATGGATAATAGTTATCCACAGTTATCAGTCTGAGTATAGATTGTCTATAAAATGAAGTAAATGTCATTTTTCATGCTTACGCCATTACCATCTGCTTCTGATATGTATGATACAATACGATCTGATATATGGTGATAAGAATGTAGAGACTTGTTTGTGTAGCCTTCGGTAGGGCAGATTTCTTGCTAAATAGATTGGCAGATCACAATAAAACATGATGTTCTGAATAAAAATGATATGAGGAGTTAATAAGGAGAATGATTGTGAATAAGTCTGAATGATATGCTTCTAATTCTATATTATGGGTAAGTCACTGGCATGAAGATGGATTTGTCTGAGTTATGTTTAGTTCGCATATAGTATACACCTAAATGAATAGTAAGTTGGCGTTCTAAGTCTGTTTGTGTTATGTATATGCTAGTAGGCATACTCTATGTAATTTGTGAATGATCTTTAGAAAGGTTTGGTAAATGTACAAGTAATGTATTGTATGATTTTTCATTGGAACTCACTAAGTTTAAACGAACTTACTCTATTATTCCTTGATCCTTCTCAAGATTGCTAATAGAAGGAAGATTTTGTTCAAGGACTATGCTGAAGTACTACTATGATTATGAGTTGACTACTTTGTGTCTGTATCATGCATGTCTTATGGGGGTGGCGCATATCTGTATTTTGAAAAGGAATTTTATAAAGAACTTCATTTCATTAAGACTCTATTTTGATGAGCTTTTTATGAAGTACTAATATACTATTTAAGTTAATACAATTTGTTTACTAGGTTACCATGTTTAAACTTATACGACATATGACTTGTATAGTATTTTTAAACTGATGATATTTCTTTTACCTTAGTAAAATACCAGCTAAATTATGTTTTTATATATAACTTTGTAAAAATTATTCAAAGAATCCGCCGAAATGTTTTAAAGTTAATTTGTTTTCATGTAGTGACACACTATACTCAAATCCTATTATAAGGTCAGGTTTGGCATGTTACAAGTTTTGTATCAGAGTCAAGGTTGAACCCATTCTCAGAAAATAAAAGGCTATGTCATGCCCCATCATGCATGATATGCCTTTGGCTTAGTCCTTATTGTTTGAACTGATTTGAATTTTCTTTTAGTGATATAATAAAGATGTCAAACGGATCAAGGGAAGCTACTAGACAGGAAATAGAAAGTCATATGCCTCCTGTTGCTCAAGAGCAACTCCTATAAATAGTATGGGTGCTACTAGAAACGCCTTCAAAAATGTTTTCTTTACAATGATGGCATAAATGTTTGATCAGCTTATGGGGAATAGTCAAGCGCCCCAGCCACAATAACCTCAGCAACCACAGCTTGAAGTGGTTCGCCCAGCACAACCTGCCCCACAAGCACCTATTGCGACTCCACTTAAATGTGACCCTGTTAAAGAAGTTCAAAAAATGGGGTGCTAAGTGATCTACCGTAATTTAGTGTAGCAGATTAAATAGTTTTCACACTTTAGAAGCTTGAACATAAGCATTTTAGTTGCATTTTAATTATATTTTAGCAAGCTTAGTTAAGTTTAATAAACATGTAAATTGAGTCTTTTATTAACCTTAGGGTTTGAATGAGGCCTACAGGGAGCTAATATACGTTTTGAGTGTGCAGAAGACCACCAGAAGGCGTATTAACTCAATACTAGTCGCTAGGTTGAAACACGGAGTATAAGATGTCGCAACATTTGCAACATCGGGAGCAGAATAAGAAAAGTCCAAGACTACCTCAATGTCACAACACAGCCTAAGGATGTTGTGACATACCCTTGCAGACACCCTGAAGTTGAGCATACTGCCTTCGATGTCGTGACATAGGACCTGATGTGTTACGACATCACCTCTGTATGGGAAATTAATATGAGCCAGGGGCATTTTGGTCCACACAATCCAACTTTAAACCTTGGGAACGTCAGCTGACTTAGGGTTAAGGACAACGACCATTCTAAGTTTATAAATAGGCTCAGCTAAAACATGTTACTAACTCTTTTCACTTTGTATAATTTTCTCTTTAGATCTGGACTTTAGATTTTCTCTTTTTTTAGGTTTTAGATTTTCGTTCTTGTTATTTTCTATTAGGAAGAAATCATATTCTGGAATTATTCTTAAACTCTGTGAGGATTCTACTCTTAAATTCAAGACAATCAAGTTTCTTCTAAACTTTATTCTTGAAATTTTCTTTATGTTCAAACTTTCATTCAAGTTTATATTGTTTACTAGATCCATGAGGAACTAATCCTCTTGTAGGGGATTAGTGAGTGGAGGTATGAATAATTAACTATTTTGTATGGATTTCTTCATAGATCAACTATTCAGAAGAAGAAGAACCTAAACCCTAGGCCCAAAAATCTTATGAAGTTATCAAGGTGGGAACTAACTCAAAATTGGTATAGCCTATCCGTGAACACCTTAACCCTAAATCAGTCTGGACTGTGAGGTCAAAAGATAAGTAGTTCTTGCTGACTCAATATTTCAATAGATGTATCAGAAGATCCTATCGGGGTATTGACTAGTTGATTGAACAAGAAAACCCAGGACAATAGTTGATTAAGATTACCGAAGCAAGCTAATCACCCATGCCTAGATTTGATACATATTTCCTTTTTTGATTTCTTTCTTTTCATTTATTTAATTTTCTTTTATGTTCTTAGTATATTTTATTAAGACCCTTCTTTTAATCTTTCATACTATAATTTAATTAAAGTATTAATTAGATTTATTTATGTTTAAATTAGAATTAATTTAGTGCTAGCCCCCCTTGGGTACAATCCTCGAAGTACTTACCTACTATATTCGAACTATATTACAACCTAACCTATATACTTGCGGATACTACTTATTCACATCTTTTGTGTAGGATTTCTACTCTAGAAGTTAGTATGTTCGAAGGTGGTTACTAAGGATTTTTTCTGGGGACAAAAGTGACAATCCCACTGTGGTTGAGCGGTGGTTGTCTCGTGTATACTAAGTGATAAAATAATTGAAGTATACACCAAAATATAGTCTCTTGTGTGTCATATATTTGCTAGAAGGAGAAGCTTACCAGTGGTGGGAAACATTGATTAGTGTGACTCTTGAAAAGACAATTGACTGAGATTTCTTTTTGGAAAATTTTAGAGAAACGTAAACCAGATGTATGTTGAGCAAATGAAGAATGAATTTATGTATCTAGGACAAGAAAGAATGCATGTGATGGTATATGAGTGAGAATTTGTCATTCTTAGCCATTAAAACAAAAAAAGAAATGTGTGATAAGTTTAAGTGAAGGCTAAGAGATGAAATTCATGCGTTAGTAGCAGCTTCTGAATGTAAAAGTTTAGTAGCCATGACAGCCAAGGCTCGTAATATGGAAACTGTTATTAGAGATAGAAGGAAAAATTTTGAAAGAGAAAAGATAAAGAGGGGAATGGTTAGTTCTCCACCTCCAACAAGTTTTAAGAAACCCAAAGATCAAACATTTTCAACTTCAAGAAGAGAGTCACTATCTATAAGTTTCAGACGTGAAGGATTTAATAGACTAGTCATTTCAATGACAAGTTTTGGTTGGTCTAGAGTGGTAAGAAATGTTAAATGTGAAAACTGTGGTAGAAACCATGGTGGATAATGCTGGAGACGTTCAGGGGCATGTTTTAGATGTTGTCCAAGGATCATATGGTCAAAGACTATCCTTCCAAGATAGAAGCAAGCATATAGTAGTTTGTTTGAGAACCTCAGAAGTTTTAGCAAGAGACTAGATCTGTAATGATAGCAAATTCTATTTCAATATAAGGAACACCAAGCAAAAATTTTAGTAAGCCAAGTTCTGGAGTGTCAGCCCAAGCATATGTAATGAAAGCAAAGAAGAATGTTGATCTGCCAAAAGTTATAACGGGTAAATTTTCTTTTCCCAAAAATAGTTTTATGCATTGATAGATCCAAGATCCACTCATCATATATTTGTACTAAGTTTGTAGAGGGTCTAAGTCTTGAAGTGGTACATTACGAAATGAATGTGTTAGTAACTAATCCACTGGGTTAGAGTACTGCAATGAATAAGATGATAAAGAATTGATCATTAGTGTTTGGTGGGCACTGCAATGAATAAGATGATAAAGAATTGATCATTAGTGTTTGGTGGGCACACATTTTTGGCAGACTTGTTACCGAGTTTCCATGAATTTGATGCTATTTTGGGATTGGATTGGTTGACTCGACATAATGCTATGGTTGATTTTCGTGCTAAAAGTGTACTTTTGATAACTACTAAGGGTAAGGAAGTATTGATGCCCTACAAACAGAATAATTTATGTTGTATCCACTAGAAAGTTGATAGTTAAGAGTGCAAATGCTTATTTGGCATACATAATGGATTTATCTGAGTCAAGAAAGGAAGTTAATTAAGTTCTAGTGGCAAGGGAATTTCCAGATGTGTTTTCAAGAGAGGTTCCAAGGATGCCACCTAAGAGAGATGTAGAGTTTTTCAATTGAGTTGGAACCTGGTACAACACCTATCTTTTATACTCCTTACAGAATGGCACCGGCACAGTTAGAACTAAAAGAGCTAAAACCACAGTTGCAAGATATGTTGGATAATGGTTTTATAAGACCAAGTGTGTCACCTTTGGGTGTGCCAATTCTGTTTGTGAATAAGAAAGATATAACAATGAACCTATGTATAGATTACCATCAGTTGAACAAGGTAACTATAAAGAATAAGTATCCTCTGCCCAAAATTGAAGATTTGAGTCATAATTGTGAAATACCAAGGTTTACTAAGTTATGTCAATTGAGAAAACTTAATGGGATTTATGAAACTTGGCTTAGTTAATTGAAAATAGTTGGAAAATATGCCTTGTGAATTTATGCCATGTGATAAAAATGTAATTAATTGATGAAGTATTGAGTTAAAAATTATTGTTCCATAATGAAATGAGATTTTGTGAAAAGGGGAACTTTATAATAAATAAATTTTAAATGTATGTGTATAATTAATGGTTACATTAATAATAGTGAAATTTATGAAAGACATAAGAAAGTGCTATGTGTATGTGGAAATAAAAATATGAGATAATGGATGGATGCTCAAAAAGCTCCAATGTTTTAATTTGGAAAAACTGCCTTATATTATGAATTGCCTATGGAAATATGAAAACCATGTTATAAGTGTAAAGTGATTATACTATGATATGCCTTAGAAAACTTAATTATTGGTGAGAATACAATTGGCATTTCATAGGGATTACTTAGCGAGTGTATGTGTGTTAGAAGATTGTGGTTAGAAGATGTCTTTCGGCATCCCACTTTTGTGCATTACGGATTCATTTCTTAGGTGTTAGAATGGACACGATTCTAGCACAATGTTTCAAGGTGATTGATTGGAATGTCAAGTATAGGAAACACAAAAATATGTAAACTTTTTCAATACCTTTTGAGCTCTAATTCATGCAGTTTCATAGTAATTTTTTTGAAATTCATACTTTAATTATAAAATAATTAATTTTCACTTAAATTATTAACATATTTAATTTTAATTATTTTTCTAACAAATTTTTAACAATTTGGTTTATTTTCAACAGTTTTGCACAAAAGTGAAAAATTGGCTCAGCAGTCACCTCAAAAGGCTTGAACCATTGGGGAAATTTTCCGCATCAAGTGAATCAGGAGCAAGGCTTCCAGCCAAGGACGGTCTAATAATTATTATTATGCATATTTTATAATTAATTTTGATCAAAAATTAATTGGGTTAAAAATTAATCATAAGCCTGAATAAGGAAAAAAGGCTCAATTGTGCTAGATAAAAAAGGACTGATCCAACAATAATGGGGCAACCCAAACTGCCCATATGGCTGACCCAATTAGTTGATTTTAGTTTATTTTCACACTTGCAAAACATCCCTTGAACTTCTCCTAAATGTAATTCAAACCCCCTCCACTTTCCATGCCTTTTACTTTTTGCCCCAAGCTAAAAATAGCAAGTTTGAATCATTCAAACTTGCTCAATGCATGGTTGGCCAAGGGAGATGGAGTGGCTGATAATTCTTTTCTATTTTTAGCAGCCAATCCTACCTATAAATACCCCTCTTCCCTTCCTCATTTCACACAACTCATTTCACACACATCACTTCATTTCTCTCTTTATTTCCTTCATTTTTTTCTCATTTCCTTTGTCCTCTTCCCAAGTCGATTTCAACCCTTCAATCAACATTCAAGTGTTCATGAAGGCCTTGAATCGACAAAATGAGTAGAGAAGAAGAGGAGCACACTAGTCTAGCATCAAACAAACACTTGGATTTGCTTCCTAGTTTCATTCTCTTTAATTTTTCTCGTTTATGTTGTAATTATGAACATAAATATTTGTTGTGTTGTTATTATTGGTTTAATAAAAATAGCTTAAATTTAATTCATATTAGATTTATTGCATTATGTTCACTTAAATTACTAAAATCATGTTTGTGTAGTTATTAGGCCTTGGTAGATTGTTAAATTAAATAAAACCACGCTTAGGTTATACTTGCATTACAATTGTAAGGTGACGAGTGAATTAATTATTAATCATTTTGAAATTGTAATTAATTGACATAGTATTTAATTGGTGCATGTTTAATCTTCTAAGATAGTTGAAAGTTAAATTAGCGACAGTATTAAACAGTACATTAGCCAGCATAGCTTGCAAGATTATTGTGATTAAATTGTTTCAATGTAGGCATATGTTGTTACTTCACTTAATCTTATAGTTGCTTATGAAAATTGATTAATTGTTTGAATTGACATTGGAATATGTTCAATAGATTAATTGATTTAGTAAGTATGTATGTGCATTAGTTAACAAAATACCAACTTGCCATGAAATTATTCGTAACAACATGAACATGGGTTTAGTAATTCTAAATTAAGAAATGTAATTGATCTAACACATTTATGTCATATTGATTAAACTCGTTTTTAGAAATCACACATTAGAATTTTTACTTTTTATTTTTCTCAGTTAATTTTTAGTTTTTATAAACACTTCTTCAAATCAACATATTTTTTTTCACCAAATTATTTAAAGTTGTATTTCATAAATATTTTCTTTCACAGTTCCTATGGGTAAGATAACTCGACATTTACTTATCACTTTATTACTTATTACGATTGTATACACTTGCACATTTCCATCGTTCCAAGTATCCAGATTTTGTCATACTAAGACTACTAAGGGGAAAATAAATCAGAATCCTAAAATTAAGATTTTATTATGAATATGAATAGCTATATATGAAATTGTTAGGATTTTAACCCGATTAAGTAACGAACAAGAAAATAGCAGAATAAATTGAGAAATTGAACACACAAATTTAACGTGGAAAAACCCCTCCAAAGAGGATAAAAAACCACGGGCAAAGATAATTTTACTATAATGGAAAAAGAACAAAGAGTACAAAAGATGGAGATAAAAATTAAACCCCGAAAACCCGAAAACAAAGAACCCACAAAACGTAAACACAAAATTCTCTAAATGTGTTATGAGTTCTAATCTCTAATGGGTGTATTTCTAAGGTTGTAAAAGAGCCTATTTATAGGCTAAATTCATAGATCAAATAATAATAAAACAATCTAAACTAATCAGTGTTTGATTGAAACAAGTAAATAGAGTTTAACTGAAAAACTATTTTTCAAATTTGACTGAAAATAGGAGTCATATTTAACAAATCTCCACATTGATTCATATTTCCACAATGCCATCTTTGCCAAAGCCTGCCACGAGCCTATCTTGAACTATGCAGGGAATTAAATGAGTCGAATTTGTACTTAGAAACTAGAAGACTTCTAGCCTTCGACTTGTACACTGCCAAATCAAAACTAACCCGGGTCTGATTTTCACGAACATAGTGCCCTAACTTTTCAAAACCTGCATCTAAAAGAGAACCTCTCTTCAACGAAACAGTCATACGTTTTACCCTCCTATGACCAAGTTGCCTCCGCTCCAAACAAGTTGACTTCAACTCCGTAACGGACGAGGGACGGTCGATTTCACCGGTCACTGTATAACCTTCTAGAATATAAAGACTGCCGGTTATTTTACCTTTTAACAAAACGAGAGCTCCACGAGATACTTTAATACCGCTCGACTCGATGTTGATTTTGCATCCTTTCAAGTCTAAAATACTTAAGGAGATGAGATTCTTTCGTAAATCAGGTACATATCTGACATCTGAGAGTGTCCTAATCGTCCCATCGTGCATCTTAATTTTAACAGTACCAATACCAATTACCTTACTAGATGAATCGTTTCCCATGCGCACAACTCCACCTTCAATCGAACTGTATGTGGAGAACCATTCTCTATTGGGACACATGTGGAAAGAACATCCTGAATCTAGGATCCACTCGGATGTGAGCTTGGTGTTATCACTTGTTGACACTAACAAGAAATCATCCCCATTTTCATCGGCCAAATTAGCACCAGCTACATCTTCCTCGTTACTCTTAGCAGCTTTTTTATTTTGCAGTTTATAACAATCTGCTTTGACGTGACCTAACTTTTTACAATAGCGACACCTTTTATCTTGTTTCTTTGATGCTACCAAAACGGAAGCTTGCCTATCTGTCTTGCTATCCAAATGAATCTCATTGTCGAGTTTGTCTCGACTCAACAAATGACCCTTCACATCTTCGAACGAGAGTTTGTCTCTGCCATAAATCAGGGTCTCCCTAAAAGACTTGTATGAAGGGGGTAAAGAGCACAATAATAGCATAGCCTGATCTTCATCGTCAATATGAACCTCAACATTCTTTAAATCATTTAAAAGAGTAATGAATTGACTGATGTGATCTCTAAGAAGCTCACCTTCGTTCATGCGAAACGTAAATAGACGTTGTTTCAACACTAAACAATTAGCTAGAGACTTAGTCGCATAAAGAGTTTCTAACCTTTTCCACAAGGCAGATGAGGTCTTCTCCATCAATACCTCCTGCAATACCGTATTTGTGAGGCACAACTAGATTGCAGATAAAGCCTTTTCATCAAGCTCTTCCCATTCTGTTTTATTTAGATTCTCAGGCTTTTTCCCGATAACAACCATTTTCAAGCCTGATTGAACTAGAATTGCCATCATCCGAACTTGCCACAGATTGAAATTTGTCTCACCATCGAACTTCTCAATTTCAAACCTTGTTGTTGCCATCTCTGAACGGGCTGATCTATGAAAATTGAACTAGCTTTGATACCACTTGTTAGGATTTTAACCCGATTAAATAACGAACAAGAAAATAGCAGAATAAATTGAGAAATTGAACACACAAATTTAACGTGGAAAACCCCCTCTAAAGAGGATAAAAAACCACGGGAAAAGATAATTTTACTATAATGGCAAAAGAACGAAGAGTACAAAAGATGGAGATAAAAACTAAACCCTGAAAACCCGGAAACAAAGAACCCACAAAACGTAAACACAAAATTCTCTAAATGTGTTATGAGTTCTAATCTCTAATGGGTGTATTTTCTAAGGTTGTAAAAGAGCCTATTTATAGGCTAAATTCATAGATCAAATAATAATAATAAAATAATCTAAACTAATTAGAGTTTGATTGAAACAAGTAAACAGAGTTTAACTAAAAGACTATTTTTCAAATTTGACTGAAAATAAGAGTCATATTTAACAGAAATAAAATATATACACAAAATATGATTTGAACTCAAGCCTCTATATTAACATTTAGATTTTACCATCTCATGTAATTTGTTATCTACATCTGTTTTTATAAATATATTTGTTATATAATTCTATTTTTTACCTACATTCATGGGTGTGTCATACCTTAGTGTATATATATTTTACCAAAACAATTACAATAAGCATATGTCTTTACAAAAAAAAATATCTTTTGATAAAATGTAAATTTTGTAAATTTGAAGTTTTTAAATCAATTTAATATACAAATTTTATCTCTTTTGAAATGTATTTAAATCCAAATTTAAATTTTCATTAAACACTTAAAAAAATTTCTCAAATTCAAGTTTCTAAATAATAATAAAAAATTGTTCAAAAACCCAAGAGACTTTTTAAAAAGATACAATAAAATAAAAAGTTTAAAATGAGGAAGATAATGGTAAATTATATAGATTATTATTTGATATAGAAGTGATTGAGATTTTTTAATACTTAATTAATATTTTTAAATTAATATTTAAAACATATATATAATTGAGGGTAAAATAAGGTCTATAGGTTTTTTTTTTAATTTGGGTTTTACGTCGGTTTTAAATTTAATTAGGGATATAGGCCGATTTTGCTGGAAAGTGCATCCAGCTGGACGCCTTTCCAGCTAATGGTTAGATCCCAACAGCTTTTTGAACATTGCAGCCAACAGTAAAAAAAAATTAAAACCCTAACAACGGTAACTTTTTTTATCCTATAAATACCCCTCAAATTTCATTTTTTTACATTCATATCCTTCTCTCAACTCTATCAATTCTCTCAAACCCTCTCAAGTCTCTCAAGTCTCTCGTTTTTAATAATTTTCAATATTTTTATTTAAAAATATTTTTTAAAATTATATTGTTTTATTCTTTTAAATCAATTTCTCACAAATGGCTGCCTCCCTAATCCGCTTCGACGACAAGCATATTTCTGCCACCCAATTTGTAACAGCCCATTTTTCAGTGGTGTTAGAAACAGTAGTTTCGGGGCCACCAAATTCGATGAGTAAGTTCATAAATATTATTATTTCATATTTAAAAATCAAATGTGATTTTAAAAGGTTTTTGATTTGATAATTTATGTTATATAAGCGATTTATTTAGTTCAAGTGGTAAGACCTTAAGATTAAGTGGTTTTAGAAAATGAGGTATCAAAACCTCGATTCTATAAACCGAGTCATAAATATTTTTATAAATACTTACAGGGTGTCATTAAGGTAGTATTAAAGTTTCGTTAAGAAATTTGAATGTTTCCATAGTTAACTAAGCAAAAGGACTAAATCGTAAAAATTAAAAAAGTCAATCACTATTAGTTTAAATGTGATAATTGATTAAAGAATTATAATTGGAGGGTCTTAATAGATAAATTACCCATTCTTAGGTTTGTGGACTGTTAAAGCTTTATGTTCTTTTAATTTTATATGTGATTTCTATATTATAATGTTATTATTATATGATAATGATAAAATAAAGAATAAAATGGTTAATAAATTAAAAGAAAATCCATCTTCTTCTTTAACACACCAAATGGCCATGGAAAAATAAATAGAGAAGCTTCAAGCTTCGGCCTTGCTTTGGACGATGCATGTAAGTCTATTTTAGCCCTGTTTTTTTTATAATTTATATGTTTTTGATATTGTTGCAACTAAGTTTAGCTAACCCGTACCTTCAATTTTGAAACTGTTAAAGATATTGAATGTTTACATTGACGAACCTTGTGATTTTTTATGTTAAAAGATGAATTTGAAGTGTTAGATGGTATTTAAAAGTATTTTGTTAAGTGATTTTTGATGAATTTACTGATTAGGGACTAAATTGTTGAAATAGTAAAAATACAAGGATTTGATGTGAAATTATTAAAAATGTGGGCTTTTTTGTGTGTCATGAATATTTGGTTGACGTGAATTGGCATTAAAAATGATTAATTGGCATGTTTTAGGCTCAGGGACAAAATTGAATAAAAGTAAAATGTTAGGGACAATTTTGTAAAAATGTCAAAAATGACTAAATTGAATAAAATATATTGTTTTAATGTCTAAATTAATAGATTGAATAAAATTATTAATTTAGATCAAGATCGAGTGGAAAATCAAGGAGAATGAAAAATTATCAAAATGTCCTTATACTTTGTCATTTCTGTAATTTAGCCAAGTAAGTTTGTATGAACTGAATTCTATATAATGTTGATTAAATTGAATGTTAGTATGTGATTCTATTATGATTAAATCAATATATATATATGTTATTATGCAATCTATCTTGAAAATAAACGATGGAAATTCAACAACGTATGACGACTATCGAGCCCCGTTTGAACCTTAGGAATATATAGAATACAAATGACATATCATTAGGGTTACCATGTTTCGAGTGCTAGTCTTGAATATCCTACCGGTGGCTTAGTTTTGACATTTTTGCGGATACTCGATAGCTTGTGGAGCAGCACCATGTAGCTACGTTCTGACCTACAGCTTGTGTAAGCAGACCCAGGTTACCATGTTTTGGGTGTTGGTCCTGAATGTCCTACCAGTGGCTGAGTTCTAGCATTTATTGCGGATACTCGACAGCTTGTGTGAGCATCATTGTGTAGCTATGTTTCGACCAACAGCTTGTGTGAGCAGGTGTAACACCCCTAACTCGTATCCGTCGCTAGATTAGGGTTATGAGGCGATACCGATCAGATCACTGTTCATACCAATATGCATTACATTTTACAATTCAATATTATAACCATATCAATACTCATATCATTTTCAAATATCAGATCTTAAACTTCATATCATTCATTTGATAATATAATTAAAACATAATTTAGCATATATCAAACAAATTAAAAATTTAAGTATATATACATATATAGAACATATATCAGATCAGCAAATTCATTAATTGAATATCAAACCTATTTTTTTATTATTATTTTTCCTTATCTATTCGACTAACTTAGTTCTTTTGCACCTATTAGTAAACTTACAAGTAACTAACAATCTTGTATAGTCAAACACATGCACATACCAACCACAATATAAGCACACATAAATATATGTAATAACCAATAAGAACTCAACTAACATATCATGAACAATTACCAAGGTACACATGTCCTTTTTCATATATTTAAATTCCCTCATATGAATCTAAGTTCCAATATGTTTTATTTATCATAACAAATAAATCAAGTGTCATTTATCATTAAATTAGTCCATATGTATACATCAAATACGCACCATGCATAAGTTTTGGTTTTTACCTAACTAACACATGATCTACTTTAGCTCAATTGGCAACCATTAAATACCATATGGCCGAATCACATAACAAGCTTCATAAACATCATACAATTTGGATACACTTTTGATATAAACTCAGGACTAGATTAAACATATATAACATAGCCAATTCATCCATACCACCTCCGAATACAAGCACATAACACAACTTATAATCAACCATGGCACACGGCATGATAATCAAAATAGACTTAAACTATAATTTAACCAACACCGAACTCAAGCATAGAAATTAAGCCATTTTCACATGGCTCCCATTAAAACACATACCAAAATACAATATTCCAAAACATAATCTAGCCTATACATGCCATAGGTTCGAAAGTTCGCTTATTAAAATACCGAAGACAGTCGATAGTGTGATAGACTTGGCTGACGATCCCTGACCTCGTAACTCGAATCTAAAATCTATAAAACAGAAACGCACATATACACAGAGTAAGCTTTTATAGCTTAGTAAGTCATAAGCAAATATCAACTCAATAATATATTCAACTCCTTAAAATTTAAACTAAACTAATTTACTATACCAATGTTTTATTTAATTTCAACTTATTCAATCCATAATCACACATGTTTAACATAACTATCACTTTGGCCGAATACTTATAAGGTTAACATTTTACAAATTTTCATTCAACTTTCAAAGCCAAAAATCATTATACATTAAAATATACTTCCACACATTTACACAAGCTCACAAAACAAAATTTAACTTCATATACCAACATCACTCATTTAGCCGAATACACAAGAACAAATATAACATCACATATGTACATAACTATATGGCCGAATATACAAGATCAAATATAACATCACATATGTACATACCTATGTGGCTGAATATACAAGATCAAATATAACATCACATATGTACATACCTTTATGGCCGAATATACAAGATCAAATATAACATCACATATGTACATACCTATAGTGGCCAAATATACATGGTCATTTAGCTCAGTTTACTTACTAAATTACCACCTCAACATGAAGTCTTATAGGCATAGGCTTAAAATAAATCACTGGCATAAAACCTGCTAGGCATAAGCCTGAATCACACACCGGCACAAGGCCTGCTAGACTCAAAGTCTGATTTTATTCAACGACAATAAGCCTGCTAGGCATAAAGCCCGATCAAATTCACCAGCACAAGGCTTGCTAGGCTCAAAGCCCGAATATCACTATTATAAAGCTATCTCATACACAATTCATAAAACAAAAACTCCAAATATTCCATATAGTTCATACGGGCTTTCAAATGTTATAACTCAGTCGAATTAAACTCAAATATAGTATTTCTATGCTTAAACACATTTGGCTAGCTCTTTTATAAATTCCCAATCAGCATTTTAAACTAAGTTACATTCAAGATAAACGATGTTTAATTGCTTAAAGACTTACCTCGGATATCGAAGAACAATATAAATCGACTATTCGACTATTTTTACTTTTCCCCGATCCAAGTTCTATTTCTTTTGTTCTTGATCTATACAATTTCAAATTAATCTCATTCAAACCCAATTTCATTCAATGTAATCCAACAACACATAAATGGGAAAATTACCATTTTACCCCTAATATTTCATACTTTTTCAAATTAGTCCTGATTGCATAAAACACAAAATACACAAAATCTCACAACAACATAGTTGGGCCGAATCTATCTTATACTCATACTAGTCCATATATTTTTATTTCATCTATTTCACATTTTAGTCCCTCAATTTATTATTTTTACAATTTAGTCCTAATTACTCAAAATCATCAAAAACTCCAATACAAAACATGTTAATCTAAAACATATCTTTAATATTTCATCATCAAACATCACAAAACACAATATTCATCAATGGAACAACTCAAAACATTCATCAAAATCAGAAATTCTAGCATGGATCGGATAGTAGTGAAGCAACGATCTCAAAAACATAAAAATTATCAAAAATTGAAACCAAACTAACCTTGAATTTGAATCAACAATGGCCAAATACCTCAAAGTTTTTGTTTCTTTTCTTTCTTACAACTTTCGGCTATTTCAAAGAATGAATGCATGACTTATTATTTTTTTATGTTTTATTATAATAACATATTAATATTTAAATTACATTTGTAACCTTTATAAATTAATATGAAACTTTATATTGGTTGTCCTAAACCATCCATGCTATAATTAAAAGGAAAAACTGCAACATAAATACTCCAAATTAAAAACCCACTAACACTTCAGCCCTTATGCTTTAAACTACCAAGTTTTCAATTTACACGATTAAGTCCTTTTATTAATCTAAGCACACAAACAATCAAATTTTCATGCGAAACTTTCACACATGCAAATTCACATATAATAAACACAAAAAATAATATTTAAATATTTTCTGACACAGATTCATGGTCTCGAAACCACCGTTCTGATTAGGATCTAAAATCGGGCTGTTCAGCAGGCCCATTTACAGCTTATATGAGCTAAACTATATGTTTAGCACACTTTATGTGAGCTTTCCTACGTATCCAATAGTATTCTAATTGGTTCAACGGGCATTAAAAAGGGATGAACTGGGTTTCGATTGATTTCACTATGACAATTATCAAAATGTATGATGTATCGATGATCAAAGTATGAACATTCATGATTATGAAAATTATGATTTAAGTGATGTTATGTTTATGTACTATATCTTACCATATGATGATATTGCTAAGTTATGTGTTTAATCACTAACTTGTGGCTATGGTTAATGTTAGTGTTATGCAAATGAAATGGTGAGTGTTCAATATGAACCAAGACATGTATGTATGAAAGACTTTGAAATGGTGAGTTACATGAAAAATACGTTATGTTGAGATGGATGATAAATCCAATTGAATCATGCTCAAGTATAATGGTTATCTATGTCAAATTCATATGAATCATGTTTAAATGAACTCAAATGAATCATGTTTAAATGAACTAACATGTGTTATTGATGTGCTTAGGCTTATGCCAAGCTTGTGGATATGATTGATGTTTATGATTATGTTTGTACTATCAATATGAAACGCGTAAAAAAAGGGAATGAAATGGTAAGTACTTAATTGGGATGTGTTATGATGTTATAAAAGGTTTAATGTGATAAATGATGTACTTGTATGTGAGCAAATTGTTTATACTATGGATGAATCTACCTATGTCATGGATAAATACACTGAATTGGGAATTAATAATATTATTTAGGTTTATAATAAGCATTAGGGATGGAATGGAAATCAAGTAAATAGAAAGATATATAATCTTATAAAAAGGTTGATGATTATATATTATGTCTCATAAAATCTTATCATGTTATGAATGGTTAATAAATATGCGACATTAATGAGCTTATTCATTTGTGAGTTGATGATTATGGTTTGATAAGTCTTGAGGCATTGGTATAGGTTTATATTTAACCTATAAATTTCATTATTGAAATGGAATATTATGCTTAAAGTTTATACAAGATTATTAAGCAATCATTACTTACGTAGTTATTTTTCTTTACTTTCCAGATTATCGAAAGCTCGATCAAGTTGGAAACTAGTCGAAGATCCATCACACTATTCATCAATTTTATTTGGTAGATTTTGATGCTTTGGTCGTGTTTATAATGGCATGTATAGGTGTACTTATGTCTAATGTTTAGTTAAAGTTATTGGCACGAAGTGTTGCTTTGAATTTTTGAAACTTATGTTTTTTTTATGCTTTGATGGTTGGTGTGCTTTTGGCACTTTGATGCTTAATGGTTGGTTTTTATAAGATCAAATTGATGTATGATTTGTGGCTAAAGTGGTGAGTATTGGCATGGTTGCAAAATGATCATTTATGGCATGTTTTGGTATAGAATTTAATCAAATATGTTTGGTTGAATTATGACCTTTTAGACATTAATTTGGTATGTATATGTTGGTTGTATGAACAAATACCATAATGATCTAGCTCTAATATGCAAGTATTAGGTACATTTTGAATGTTTGAATATAGGTACAAATGGTTTGTAAGTGTGTACTTGAATTGGATGAAAGAAATGCCTTAAATTAGGCCTATTTCTTGTCCACACGGCCTAAGACACGGGCATGTGTCTCAACTGTGTGTGACACGCGATCATGCAACACGGCTATCTGCCCCCCGTAGGTTTCAAAGGGTTGCAAGTCAAGCAGTTACACGGCCTGGGACCCAGGCATATGGCTTGGCCGTGTGACCCAAGTCAGAGAGTTACACGGGCTGGGACACGGCTATGTGTCCCTACTTCGAATGTCTACACGGCTTGAGACACAAGCGTGTGTCTCAGCCATATGACCCCTGCAATGTGAATTTTTCCATCTTTTTTCATGAAGTTTTAAATGTTTACAATTTAGTCCCAAATCATTTCTAAAGTGTTTCTAAGGCCTCAAGGGCTCGAATTAGGGACGTTATGCATGTGCTTGATTGGGTTTTACAATGATTATGAAACATTGGAAATGAATGATTTAAGTTATGTTTTTACGATAATGCTCTGTAACCCTATTCAGCGACGGATATGGGTTAGGGGTGTTACACAATTAGTAATGGAAAGACCAAAATTTAAATTTTGTTAATTTCAATGATGTTAAATTTAATTATTTTTATTATAATTATAATTTTTTGTGTGTAAAATAGGTGGATGATCGTGTTCTGGATGGCTTCATCCATAACATGGGAAAGCCTATGATTCCTGAAATTCATGGCCACTTGCAAAATATTGGATTCTTACATGTGTCTCGAATGTCCAAGGGTTGCAAACTCGATTTACAACTAATTAACACATTGGTAGAAAGATGGAGGCCCGAAACATACATTGTCCATCTTCCATACGGCTAATGTACAATCACACTTGAAGCCATAGCGCTACAAATCGGTCTGCCAGTGGATGGGCCAGTCATCACAGGATCTGGGATCATTCCAGACAAAGTGACCCTCTATCGATCACTATTGGGGAAGGTCCCGGACAAGTTCGAAGGTTGTCGGATATCAATGAATTCGTTGAAGGATAATTTTGACGAGTTCCCTAAAGAACCTACAGAACAAATAGGGGAGGTGATACAACAATACGCCTGAGCATACATCATGAGGTTAATCGAGGGAATTTTAATGCCCAACAAATCTCAAAATTTAGTGCAAGTAAGGTGGCTACTTATAACAGCCCGGTTTAGACCTTAGTCAGAATAGTGGTTTCAGGACCACAAATCTGAGTCAAAAAAATAATGTTAATATTATTTTTTGTGTTTATAATATGTGAATTGACATGTGTGAAAGTTTCATGTGAAAATTTGATCATTTGTGTGCTTAATTTGATAAAAGGACCTAATCGTGTCAAATGTAAAAGATGTGCTCTAATTGCTAAAGTGCCTCTTTGATTTGTCTTATTAAGTGAGAGGTCCTTATTATGTAATTCAACCATGGATAGTGTAACATCCTGGTTGTGGGCTTAGTCAGAATAGTGGTTTCGGGACCACAAATTTGATGAGAAAATTTTCATTTTTATTATATTTTTATGGTCAACGAAATTTTCACGAAATCATTTCGTGAAATCGTAGACCATAAAAATATAATAAAAATGAAATTTTTCTCATCAGATTTGTGGTCCTGAAACCACTGTTCCGACTAAGCCCAAAATCAGGATGTTACAGATAGTGGGATTGGTCATAAATAACCTTAATATTAATGTTTTATAAGTATTAAAACAAGGGCATATTGGTAAATGATGAATTAATGTTTATTAATAAAACAAAAAATTAAAATTATCCATTATGTTCATGAAATTGCCAAAAATTGATGAACAAAATAAAAGAAAAAAAACTCTAGGGTTCGTCGAAGGACATCTATGATTAAGGTATTTGTTTTGATATGTTTTTGATAATTTTTACGTTTTTGTGATCGTTGCTTATGTTTTATCAAGCCATGTCTCAATTTCTGATTTTGTTTATGATTTTGAATTATGTCATTAGTGAAATTGTGAGCTTTGTGATGTTAGTTGTTGGAAAATAAAAGGTATGTGTTGGGTTGATATATTTTGTCTTTGAATTTTTGATGAATTTGAGTAATTTGGGCTAAATTGTAAAAAAGAGATTTTGAGGGACTAAAATGAGAAATAAATGAAATATATGGACTTGTATGAGTACCTTGAGAATTCGGTTTAATATGGGTATATGGAAATTATGTGTATTTTGTGATTTTGTGAATTAAGGACTAAAGTGTTAATTGTGTAAATGTGAGGGCTAAATTGTAAAATGCCCTAAATATGTGTTTTTGGATTGATTTTAATGAATGTGAGTTTGAATAAGTTATATTTGAATTGATTTAGATCAAGAACCAAAGTAAACAGAATTAGATCGGGAAAAGTTGAAAGTCGTTGAATAGTCGACTTCGTTCGTTCAAATCCGTACGAGGTAAGTCGATATACAAATAAACGTGTTTTGAATTGAATTATTCTTGTAAATATCATATTGAACATTGATGAATGGTTGTATGAGTTGGGCATAAGATATACGAGAAAGTATCGATAAAGTTTCGACGTCCAAAAAAGCCCCGTATGAACCTTAGGAATAGTTAGGATACATATGTCATGTCATAGGATCTGATATGTGTTTTCGTGTAAAACCACGTCTGGGATGTTGGCATCGATCTGTGCTATACATGTGAGACCATTTCTGGGACATTGGCATCATATTTGATTTCATGTAAGACCCTATATGGGACAATGGCATCGATATTTGATTACATGTAAGACCACGTCTGGGACGTTGGCATTGTATGAGCTTTCTGAGCTATCTGGGTATCCTTATGATTCTGAATGGTTGAACAGGCATTCCGAGAAGTGAATGATTATATGAAATGTGTATCCAATTCAAGTACGTTTGAAATGTATACTATGTTTGAGAATAAAAAGTTAAGTACATGTACAATTGATTATATGTGTTATATGTATGAGAAAATATGCTATACGTGCAAACGAATTGGGAATATGTGAAATGTTTCTAAACTATGTGGTTTGAAATAGTATTTAGCCATGGAATATATGTAATTTGATGATGCTTTCATGTTTTGAATAATAATTTTATTTGTATATAGCTTACTAAGCTTTTGAAAGCTTATGTTGTATGTGTTTACATTGTTTTATAGATATCGAAGCTACTGTGAGCTCGGGGATCATCGAGGATCATCACCACACTATCGAACTCTATTTTGGTACATTTTGAAAGTGTAAATATTTTAGTATGGCATGTATAGGCTAGAGGTATTTGAATATGTTTAGTAATGTGTATATTTAGCCATGTGATATGGCTTAATTATGGTTGCACTTATGGTTTGATTTTGGTATGTAAAATGTGATGCAAATTATACCTATGTGATGTGTTCATGAATGAAAAAATGAAGTGGTCAATGTTGCTAAGTTTTGGTATGTGAGTATTTGAGAAATTGGTAAGCTTATGGCTTGAAATTGAATGAAGTAAATTAATGTTATGAAACATAGTTTTGGTATGAATTTGAATTATGATTTGGCATGATTTTGGTAAGGTTATAAGTATGAATTTGGTTGTTTATGATATGGAATGGTGTATGTTGGTGTATAGAATGGTTGAAAATATGGTGCTTTAAATGCCTATTTGTTGCTTGTAGGGTTGACCCTTAATGGGTGGCAATTTGGCCTTGCAAATGATCTGTATTTACCCATACAGTTGAGCACATGGGTGTGTGTCTTGACCGTGTCCTTCAATGTTTCTTTGTAATGCAAGTTAGTCTCGAGCACAGCCTAGACACATGGGCTCGTCTGGTGGCTGTGTGAGGCACACAGCTTTGGCACATGGGCGTGTGTGGCCATTTCGAAGGGTATACGGGAGAGACACACAAGCGTGTGGTCAGCTGTGTGACCCAAGTCAGTTTCGACCACGGCCAAGGCACACGGACGTGTCTCCAGCCATGTGGATAAGCCAGTATGTATGCCCAGTTTTACCGCAGCCTATACACACAGGCGTGTCTAAATCCGTGTGAGGCACACGGCCTGTTTACATGAGCGTATGACCTGTACAACTTTGAAAAATGTTTAAAGTTTTGAAAAAATTTGTAAGAGCTCGGTTTAGTCCTGACCCCTTTCTAATGCATGTTTAAGGTCTCGATAACCTATATAAGGGACTCTATGATAATGTTTGATTATGATTGTGGATGATTTATATGAATTGCATGTAAAATGTTTTGGTTTGTCTGGTAATGCCTGTAACCTTAGTTCGATGACGGATACGGGTTAGGGGTATTGCACTACTACATCTAGTGGACTTCAATGATTAGAGAAATTAAGTTAGGGATCTGTCGTATTGTCCATGTTATACCGAGAGATGTGTCGGGCCACACAATTGAGGTCGACATCAATCGGTGGTTGTCTACTCCTGCTGCAGTCATAGGCCTAGTAGCAACTATTGTTTCTATGTGCTAAGGTGACCGACCCATATATGTTCCCTTGGTGATAAGGTAAACATCATTTATTAACAAATATGTAGTTTGTACAATAATTTTTATTATTATACGTTTTGACTAACATATTACTTCTACAGGTGGAACCATGGGTGGAGCTACGTAGGACTGCCCGAGGTTCTAGAAAATATTAGGCTATTGTTAGATCAATGGTCGAAAGTCAAGGTTAGTTACCTATTCTTTCGAACCTATTTTAATTACGTAATGATTTATAAAAAAATTCATAAACAACGATAGTTACAATTTTGCTTATTGGTTTGAATGGATGTCATATGCTGACCCCGATTTCATATCCTGCATTCCGCCAGAAGTGTTGGGAAATCGACAGATGTGGGACATGAAGGTGACATTGATAGTGGACAAGACGGTAGAAATGCACGAAACAAATCAGGTGTTGAGGCAGTTCAGGTGGAGACAACAAATTTCGCCGCCACCGTAAGACCTGAAGGAACTGCACAAGGTGGACATGTGGGGGAAGGTCAACATCAATAGGGTCGGTGCAGCATGGGGAGTACATCAAGGCGTAGGATCATATGATGCAATCCATACCCATTTCCAAAAAAATTTCTCAGCAAACACAATGACAATTTATAATTACTTGGCATGGTTCAGAGCAGTTGGTAAGTCGTATCTGCTATCACTAGAGAAGAGGAGTCAACAAATTTGAGTGAAGAGGTCACATCAACCACCAAAGTATACTGAAAGGGGACGCAATCACACGACGGGTTCATCATCCACTCCAGAAAAAATATGTGTCGCCTATGGCTATGCAATATCTGAGTCACTTCCCTCCAGGCATTCTCATTCAATTAACAAACCATGTGTTTTATTCACAAACACCACCACACTATGGACCACCACCGCACATGGTCAGTTCTTTTGTTCTCACAGGTACATATTTCGCTCCACTGATGTCCCCAGCATACTACACCCCTGCACAAATGTCGATGTTGAAACCCATATCGAAACAGTCGTCATGTACCCACCGCCACTGATGCAAGTGCACATGCAACAGTCGATTGCGTTGTCAATACCCAGTACCTTTCCAACGTACCTGGGATTTGGGGCACCTTATGGTTTCACACCTATAATGACCCAAACACCGCGTGCATCACTATTTTACAGGGGCGGTTCATCGTCACAACCGATGGTCAAGGGAGTGGTAGATACATTATGGCAGGCGAGGACCACACAGTAATCGACCACAAAGAAAGATGATGATGGTGTTGACCCCAAAGATACCATCGCCTAAGAGGTTGTACTAGCTACGTACTAAAGCAATGACAACAACGAGGAGGAAGTCTACAGGTTGGCACCTCTAGATACATCTCCAGTGGTACGATCGATTGTACGCAAAAATCCTCCACACGACCAGCATCTATAGCCTTGTGGCACACATTCTCCCTGACAACACCATTGATTGTATTTTTTATTTTAATTATTTCAATATAGACATGTCATGAATAAATAAATAAAAACCGAGGTTATTCATTCAAACAAACCACTTGTCATTATTACTATTTATGTTTTATCGATAAATAACAAATGTCAGATTTTTTTATTTACGTATTGTTTTGAATATGAATTTTTTTATTTACCTTGTTATCGAGAACTAAATAAATTGTATGTGCTTAAAACAACATTATAACAATTTATGTACCCATATTTACCGTACCTGAGGTTAAATAAATTGTATGTGCTTAAAACAACGTTATAACAATTTATGTACCCATATTTACCGTACCTGAGGTCAAAGATGGGCCAGATCTATCAGCATCGACGAACTCGACATATAACTCAATAACAACATTTTCGCTTGAGATGTGCAATGATATGACCGTTTCGATATGTGTCTCGCTAATCACATTGAATTCTTCCCCAGCTCAATTCGTCAACTTTCCTCCTGATTCTAGTCCATAGCTCACACATTTGAAAGGTACTATTGAACGCTAATTCCATGGGCTTCACTCACAAATGCCACCCCGAACTCTGTATTACAGATTTGACTGTCGTAGTATATAACGGATTTCACTTGTTGACTCTTATTGACTCATTTCGATATCAATCATGGTTTGGATGAATAAACGCAAAAAAAAAAGTAGGGAGTTGTTTGATATTAACTTGATGTGTGTCTATGTTATGAAAATTACGCCCTTTTATAAGAGAATTGTGTAGGAAGAAAGAGAATACATGCTATGAATTATTTTTATGAATGCACACATCTGTTGTATAGTGTATGGTGCAAACAATTTTAATCATGCATTCAGTATGGTGCAAATAATTTTAATCATGCATTCAGAACTCATGTAACTTTATCGAGATTCTATGCTTAATAACGTGCACAAAAATCATACGAGAAGGTACTTTCTCTGTTGGCAGGAAGCCCTCTCATCTGGGCAAGATTTATCTAATGAATTTACTATTCCCTGGGCTGGAAAGCTTGACACTTCGAATATTTCAGATGATTTAAACACTTCAACAAATTTAAAACATGTTCCAGTGCGCTTTAAAGGTTTACCTTTGCAAATAGACCCTTCCATGAGCCTATAAAATGGCTCTCATGTACCAGCTTCATCATCTCTCACTCATATAATTTCTCTCCAATCCTTTCTATTTCTCCACTATAAACCATTTCCCAGTCTTAAAAATTCCGATCACAAAGGATATTTCATTTACATTTGAGGTATTCTTAACTCATCGGTGATGCGATATTGCTCTGAGTCGCACACATTTCATATATCATGTCGAGATGGGATCTATTCCTCCGAAGCTGATCCTAAGGAAATCGATTATGGGGTGATTTACTTTGTACGGTCAATGGTGGAAGTCAACGTAGATCGACGGTTATTATGTGGTAATGGATCGGGGTATAACGGGGGAGCCAATTGACAGTCATTACGCAGCCACGCGCTCAACCTTGAATACCTAAAAATGATGCCCTATAAATACCATACAGAAGTTTAAGGGCATATTCATACAGAATAACTCTGGGGCTTCTAGTTATAATTAGTGTAATTGTTTTCTCGATTTCCAGGCAATTGGTACCTTTAACCTTCATTCTTGTTCGAAAGTTGGCACTATCATTGACGCAAGAGGACTTTCAGGCGAGGAGTGGCTATTACGATGTAGTAAAGGTGATGCTCCTTTTAAAGCAACAGAGATTTTTGTTATTACACAACCCATTAATAACTACATCCATTGCCATTTCAACTCGAGTTTAACCTCTACTATGCTGGAACATCTGTTCTCTTCCTAAGAGCCCTCTTGTATCCACCTCGGTGTTGGCCTTCGAACAAGAATGAAAGGTTAGAGATATCGGCTGCTTAGAAATAGAGAAAAAATTAAGTTGATTACACAGGAAGTCCCTAGAGTTTTTCGTATGATTATGGCCTCAACCTAATGTATGGTATATATAGGGCATTGTTTGCGGGTATCCAAAAAACTTGAACTCCTGACCGCGTAACGACCATCATCTGGTCCCCCAATTATACTCGAACCCGTGACCATATCATGGCCACCGATTGGGACTTTCACATTGAATTCAACCCGTGATTGTATCAAGCATTATTTCCCTGAAACCGAATTTCCCCATGATGGGTTTCTAAGGTCATGGTCTTATTCCACTATGACATATGAAATGTATATGTGCTGAGGTGCGTTATCACATCCCTTGTAACACCCCTAACCCGTATCCGTCGTCAGAACAGGGTTTTGGAGCATTACCAAAACTTTCAGAAACATTTACAGATAAATCATGCAAGTTACTATTCAAATTCTGAAATCATTCATAATGACCCTTAAATGGACCCTCGAGGTCCAATACGAGCATTAGAATCGAGTTGGGACTTAATCGGAACCTCTAAGAATTTTTTGAGAAATTTCAAAATTTTTCCAGGGTGGTCCAAAGGACACGCCCGTGTGACCTTAGGACACACCCGTGCTACAGGACGTGTTCGACCCCGTGTAACTCTCTGACTTGTGCACACAGCCATGCCACACGTCCGTGTGCTAGGCCGTGTGGTCAATTAATTCATTTTGAAATTAGATACAGGTTTCACACGACCAAGACACATGCCCATATGTTAGGCCATGTAGCATACACGACTGAGACACACGCCCGTGTCTCTACCCGTGTGCTCAATTCTGAGCATTTTGTATTTAAAAATTTAGGTGCAGAGGACACACGGCCTAACTACACGCCAATATACTCGGTCGTGTGTCACACACAGCCTAGACACACGCCCGTGTGTCTATACGTGTGGACAAAATAAAGCCATTTCTAGCTTCATTTCTCACCCAAAATCACACCCATGTCCTGCACTAAAACTCACATCCATAAACTAACCAATTCAAGCATTCAATGTAAGCAAATTCCATCATTCATCATGGCTTTTCATTTCATGCATACATGTCTATAATCTTACTTTAGTTAAGCATATTCATTTAACCTTTCTCAATCAATAAATAATAAACACTTATGTTATCTCCATAAAGTAAACTTAAATACATATATATACATGTACCAAAACATAATCATCACTAGCCATTCCAATGGCTAGATTACAATAATCATTTACATTTACATGCCAATATGACCAATACAACCTATACATGCCATTGTAACCAATATTTGTTTTACCATATTATACCGACATGGGCCGATAGATAGTGTGAGTGATCTCCGCCAGGCTCCCAATCCAACCAACTTCGATTTACTCTAAAATAGGAAAATAAAACTAAGTAAGCATAAAATGCTTAGTAATTTTGTATAACATGGTACTTGACTTACCATTCATTCTATTTTGAGGTAACAATGTAAGGCATATTCAATCAATTTGACCTCAAGCCCTACACATATCCTCATTGCCCTTGTTAGTCATATATTTCATAATATCATCAAAACATATATGGCTCAACAGCAATCAAAATCCCATGCACATATGCTTTCCACATCATGTATTCATTTAACATGTATAAATCATCTCATTATTTCAAGTATAATTTCATAATATTTCATTTCGAGTTCAGATCATTTCATATCAGAACTTTACTTATATTTATCAAATAAAGTCTATGTACAAATATCATCATCTCGTGTTTTCATATATCATATGTCATGTATCATCATTTACTTGTATTTCATCTGGATACGTGTAATAACTCATTTCTTATCCATATCTTTTCACATCAACATTTTTACCTGTTGAATTTATCTGAAATATCGATGGTTACATAGGTAGTACACTCGAGGTGTACGAATCAAAATCTGTCAATTCATGTTCAATGGTACCTATAGGGTACTAAATCGGAGAGTACACTCTCGAGCCACACATGTATACGAAAGGATTACCAGTCCAGGCTAAATCCTTTTCATGAAAAATGCTCTAATGAGTTTAATCTGGATTACCCGTGATAATACTCTAAAACGACATATTTTATGTGCTAATTGCATGTTTATTTTGAGTATGATCCTACTAATTTGGGTCATTTTATGGTTTTTTATATTTTAGGGACTAAATTGAATACAAAAGTAAATTTAAGGGTGAAAAGCTTGAATTTGGAGATAAAGTGGGCCAACATGCGAAGTAGGAGGGAAGTGGTGCCGAAAATGCAAAGTGTGGAAGACTTTTAGGGTAAAAATGCAAAAGAAGAGATTTTATAGCACAAGACTCTTTTTAATGTTTAATTATATTAGGATAATTATTAAGGATAATTATTTAGATTTAATTTTAGGATTTATTTTTATTTATCTTTAATTATCTTTATTTATTTGTATTTATCTTGTAAAATTTAATTAGGAATAGACTAGGTTTCTTAGTACTATAAATAGGGGATGAAGTGACACAAATGGGACATCATCTTTTGGCTGTAACACTCTCTCCCCCATAAATTTAGTCTTTTTGTTCTTTTCATATTTCAATAAAAAATTTCTCTTTCTATTATTTTTTGTTTTTCCCCAAAAATCATGAGCCACAAAATCTAATCTAGCCAAAGGTTTTTGAAATTCCCCAAAAAGGTTCATGAGGCTTAGAATCTGCGCCTAGCCTTCTCAACAGGGTATTCATTGCTTCTCTGCATTACGGGGCTGACGCTTCCGTCCATATCCCTTAATAGGTGATCTTTTCAACTTGTGCAAGGAACGGTCGCCTTGTAAGTTTTGGGAAGGTTGCACAATCGGTTCGTTGGCTTTCTACGTCAAAAGTTGGCGAGTCCAAAAGACAAAATGGCATGGTATTCACCGTTGGGAAGTGATGATCTAGAAGAAAATAGTCCTACAAAAGCGATTACTAGCTAGAGTCAGGTTCCGCCAAATCTTAAGTCTAAATTCTTGGAACTGGTGGTCGTATGCGTCCTCTTCCACTATAACTGGCTTACTCTACTTGAGAAGGATCACTTAAAAGCTAAGGATTGGACCCAAGGCGAATCGAGACAACCGGAGGCTAGAATCTTACCACATAAGAAACTCTCTCTCTGTTTATTTTTATATTCCCCATTTTAATTTATTTAATTTCGTAATTTCAATTCTATTTTTATTTTATTTTTCCAGATCAAAACATTTAATTCTGTTTTTTATCTTTTTAGAAACACAGGTTTTCTTGGGCACAATTCTGCCTAAGATTTTGAGAAACAAGCATTTGTGTAATTCGGTCCCTGAGGATTCGACCCTACTTCCCCTTTATTGTACTTTTTCATTACTTTGTAGGAAATAGGATATTTTTGGTGCTCTCAACAACTGCGTCAAATTTTGGCGCCGTTGCCGGGGACTGGCAACGTACTAATCTTGTTTTGTTTTTTTTATGTTTCTTATGACCAGATCTGCTTCAAGTACTCTTGCGTTTGATTTAGAGATCGAAAAGACTGCGAGAGCTAATCGTAAGGAAACAAAGCTAAGGAAAGAGCAGTCAAGAGTGGTTGGGACTTAGAGTAACCCACCACCAAACGTCAGAATCGACGACGAAGTAGAGTCTAGGGTTAATGAAAACCATACTCAAACATTTGAAAGCGAAAAAGTAAAAGTTGATTCCCCAGAAGAAGAACTTAACACTAGGGTTAACGAAAACCCTAATTTAGCACATCAACCAATGGCTCAAACAATTCGGCAACTAGCCGAAGCTCTGGCAGAACAACCGCCACTGTGCATCGCGTATCCTACTATGGATACTAATTTTGAATTAAAGTCAGACTTAATCCAGCTACTGCCAACTTTTTGTGGGTTGCAAAACGAAAATCCCCACAAGCATTTGAAAGAGTTCCATATGGTTTGCCTTAGTATGAAACCTCAGTGGGTAACTGAGAATCAAATTAAATTGCGCGCTTTCCCTTTTTCCCTAGCAGATTTAGCTAAGGAATGGCTAGTTTACTTACCTCCTGAATCTATTACAACTTGGCCTAATCTTTCTCGTTTATTTCTTAACAGGTTTTTTCCAGCATCACGAGCAGTTGAGTTACGAAGAGAGATCGTTGGAATAAGACAAAAAGAAATAGAGTCTTTTTATGATTATTGGGAGCTATTTAAGAAGTTGTATGCAAGCTGCCCACAACATGGTATAATAGAGCAATCTCTCCTCCAGTACTTTTACGAAGGCCTGAAACCCATGGAAATGAATATGGTAGACGCCTCTAGTGGAGGAGCGTTGGTCAACATGACTCCTTAGCAAGCAAGAGACTTGATCTCCACGATGGCTACAAATTCTACCTTTGAGGATAGACTTGATAGACTTACTAATATTGTGAATTCCCTTGTTGCAGAAAAAGAAAAACCAGCCTGAGTATGCAGAATATGTGCTACACCTGAACATACAACTGATGCATGTCCTAGTTTCTATGATGATGATATGGCTCATTTAGATGCTGTGGGAAATTTCCCTAGGCTACCATAAAGGTTATACGACCCTTATGCTAACACCTACAACCCAGGATGGAGGGACCACCCTAACTTAAGTTATGGAGCCAATCCACGGTGTAATCAGCCATACCAAAATTCCTTTCCACAATAGCCACAAGATTCAGGTACTTCTCTAGAAACTATGGTCAATAAATTAGCAGCTAATGTCCTTGATTTCCAACAGCAAACTCTTAATTTCCAAAAAGAAACAAAGGCATCTATAAGAGAATTGACCACATAAATTAAGAAAATGAGTTCTCAAGGTAAGCTCTCGTCATAAACAGAATTGAACCCGAGACAAAATGCGAATGCAGTGACGCTGCGAAGTGGAAAGGTACTGGAACCAATTCTTGGCAGAAATCTTAGCCAAGAAAACGCCCAGGAAAATCCCAAAAACGACGAACAGGTCCAAGCGAAACCTCCATTGCTAAAAACTCAACCTCTATTTCCAGGATGATTAAATCAATGTTGAAAGTCCAAAGAAGACAAAGAGATCCTCGAAACATTCAGAAATGTCGAGATCAATTTACCACTATTGGATGCCATCAGACAAATTTCACGGTATGCCAAGTTCCTTAAAGAACTCTACACCAACAAACGAAAATTAACAGGTAATGAAAAGGTAAGTGTTGGTGAAAATGTATTTGCAGTTTTACAGCAGAAAATGCCAACAAAATATAAAGATAGGGGCATGTTTGCAATACCATGCAAGATAGGCCATTTTGGAATTAAGAAGGCTATGTGTGATTTAGGGGCCTCAATAAATGTCATGCCTTATTCTATCTATGAATCACTTAAAGCAAGATTTTTGACAAAAACAGGTGTTATCATTCAACTGGCAGACAGGTCCATTGTGCATCTCAAAGGAGTCCTCGAGGACGTATTGGTAAAATTTAACGAACTTATTTTCCCTGCAAATTTTTATGTGATAAAAATGGAGGAGGATAGCGCTCTTGGATCTTCAGACCTCTTGTTGGGCCGACCTTTCCTTAGTACCGCTAGCACCAAAATTGACGTTCGAAGTGAAACTCTTACAATGGAATTTGATAGGGAGATCGTGAAGTTTAATGTCTACGATGCTATTAGTCATCCAAGTGAAATATTGAGCGTAAACCGTGTCGACATAATTGACTCTTTAATAGAGGAGACTTTTGAGTCCATTTATGAAGATAAGTCTAAATTTATAGTTGATGACTATGAATCTGTTAATGAGTTATTGTCTCTATCAAATACTAAACTTTTACCTTCTATTGTACAAGCTCCAGATTTGGAATTAAAGCCGCTTCCCAAACATCTTAAGTATGCGTTTTTTGGGAAAGGTAAAACCTTACCTATTACAGTTTCCAATAAACTCTCTAAGCTTGAATAAGAAAGTTTGATCTAGGTACTACAAAATCATAAGGAGGCAATTGGCTGGACCATTACCAATTTAAAAGGGATAAGCCTTTTGACATGCACACACAAAATCTACTTGGAGGAAAACATTAAGCCAATATGAGAGGTGCAAAGACAGTTGAATCTGAATATGATGGAGGTAGTAAAAAATGAGATAATCAAACTGTTGGATACTGACATAATCTACCCCATTTCAGACAGCAGATAGGTAAGTCCAGGACAAGTCGTGCCCAAGAAAACGGGGGTGACAGCAAAAAAAAAATGCTGAAGGAGACTTAGTACCAACTCGAGTGCAAAATGGGTGGCCTATCTACATAAATTATAGGAAGTTGAATTCTTACACTAGAAAAGATCATTTCCCTCTTCCTTTTATAGATCAAATGCTTGAGCGATTAGCTGGCAAAACTCACTTTTGTTGTCTTGATGGATATTCAGGTTTCTTCCAAATCCCAGTTGAACCAGAGGACCAGGAAAAGACCACTTTTATGTGCCCATTCGGCATATTTGCGTACAGAAGGATGCCATTTGGACTTTGCAATGCACCGGCCACCTTCCAAAAATGCATGATGAGTATATTTTCTAAATATGTGGAAAAATTATTGAAGTTTTCATGAATGATTTTACTGTGCATAGGAATTGTTTTGATGAATGCCTTAAAAATCTCACGATAATTTTAAGTAGGTGTATAGAATTTAATCTTGTTTTGAATTATGAAAAATATCACTTTATGGTAGACAAAGGTTTGATTCTAGGACACATAGTTTCAGGTAAGGGAATTGGGGCCGATAAGGCCAAAACTGACATTATAAATTCTTTGCCATATCCCTCTACTGTAAGGGAAATTCATTCTTTCCTTGGCCATGCATGATTTTACAGGCATTTTATAAAGAACTTCTCGAAAGTAGCTGAACCACTGTGCGAATTATTGCAAAAAGATAAAAAATTCAAGTTCAACCCAAAATGTAAGGAGGCTTTTGATGCTTTCAAGCAGAAGTTGGCGTTCGCTCCTATAGTACAAGCGCCAAATTGGAAATACCCTTTTAAGATTATGTGCGATGTAAGCGAACGCAGTGTGGGGGCCGTCTTGGGGCAAAGGATTAACAAAGAGCCTCATGTCATTTTCTATGCCTCAAAAACCCTAGATGCTACACAAAGCAACTACACCACCACAGAAAAAGAACTCTTAGCTGTTGTATTTACTTTGGATAAATTTCAATCATATTTATTGGGTTCTAAGGTGATTGTTTTTTCTGATCATACAGCTCTCAAGTACTTGATCTCAAAGAAGGAAGCAAAGCCAAGGCTCATTAGATGGATTTTGCTGCTCTAAGAATTTGACATAGAGATTTGTAACAAAAAGAGATGTGAAAACTTGGTAGCCGACCACTTGAGTAGGCTAAAATTACCTACTGATGACGCTCCTATAAAGGATGAGTTCCCTGATGAGAGCTTATTTTCGACTGAGGCTCATTACCCATGGTATGTGGATATTGTAAATCTCTTAACCACAGGTTCGCTACCCATTGAGTTAGCACGTTCCGTGCAAGACAAGCTTAGACGAGAAGCTCGATATTACATTTGGGACGACCCATACTTGTGGAAACACTATTCAGATCAGATAATAAGACGATGTGTTCTAGAAATTAAGGTACCTCTATGCTCACTTTTTGTCATATAGAAGCTTGCGGAAGTCACTTTTGCCCTAAATGAACTGCTCACAAGGTATTGGAATGTGGGCTATATTGGCCCACAATTTTTCGAGACGCTTATAATTTTTATAAGTCGTGCGATAAATGCCAACATACAGGTAACATCATTAAAAGAAATCAAATGCCCCTATCCCCGATTCATGTATATGAGATTTTTAATGTATGGGCCATTGATTTCATGGGCCTATTTATTTTCTCATTTAGGAACTTATATATAATTCTTGCAGTAGACTATGTTTCTAAGTGGGTAGAAGCAAAGCCTACTCATAATGATAATGCTAAAACTATTGTGGAATTTCTAAAACGAACTATTTTTTCCAAGTTTGGCACACCTCAAGCTCTAATCAGTAACTGTGGCACTCATTTTTGCAACAAGGTTATGGAGGCACTATTGTCAAAATACGGATTTCATCATCGTATAGTGACGGTCTACCATCCCCAAACGAATGGCCTAGCAGAGGTTTCGAACAGGGAGATCAAGACTATTTTGGAGAAAACAGTTCGGCCCAACCGAAAGGGTTGGAGTCTTCGGCTTAATAACACACTTTGGGCCTATCAGATGGCGTATAAAGGACCAATTGGCATAACCCTGTATCGACTTGTTTTTGGCAAAGCTTGCCATCTTCCAGTAGAATTGGAACATAAAACTTATTGAGCTATTCGACATTGTAACATGGAGTTAGAACCCACGGGGAAGGCAAGGAAATTGGACATTCAAGAGTTGGAGGAAATTCGTAATGATGCCTACGAGAATGCTCGCATTTATAAAGACAAGACAAAGTTATTTCATGATAAGAAAATAGCTACGAAGCATTTTTTGATAAGACAAAAAGTTTTGCTTTATAAATCCTTATTAAAGCTATTCCCAGGGAAGCTTCGATCTCGATGGCAAGGACCTTTTATTGTGAACCAAGTGTTCCCACAAAGTGCTATTAAAATAGAGAGTGAAGAAATAGGAAAGCAGTTTGTAGACAATGGTCAACGGTTGAAGCCATTTTACGAGAATTCTCAGGCCCACACAGTCGAAAAAATTCAATTAGAGTCACCATAATCCCATTCACAGCGTCAAGCTAACGACGTTAAACAAGTGCTTGTTGGGAGGCAACCCAATTTTTATTTCTCTTTATTTTTATTCTTATTTTATTTATTATTTTATTTTAATTATTTATTATTTTATCTTAATTATTTATTTGATTTTGGTTATTAATAAAAATTCTCTTCTTCTATCTAGGTAAACCGAAACAGAAATAGGAAGTACAAAGAGCAAAGATAAAACCTGCAACCAAACAGTTCATATTCCATCCCTATTCTAGCCTAGAATAGCGCCTTTCTGCCCTTGATTCCCCAAAACCCGCAACCAAACATCATATAACCCTGCAACTAAATGCCACCTTTTAGCCTAATACACCCCAAACCTTAAAAAAAATTTACCCATTTTTCCCAAAATTTTTCCTAGCCATCGAAATTCTCACCCTCCCAACCCCTATTGCCGATTTGCCAACCATCATGGCACGAACCTGCAGTCGCGCCGTCACCGAGCCTTCCTTCACCGTCAACCACCATCGACGTTGTTTCTTTGCTCCCTAAGCTGTCGATCTCACCGACGGGGCAACTTCTTATTCTTCCTCTCTGCTGTACGTCTCCTCTCTATTGCCGCCACATGATTCGCACTCCACGACACCGTCTTCTCCACCCCCAACGTCGACCCTGTCGTCCTCTCTTTTTTCTCCGCTTCAAGCGACGCCACTGTCATCTTCTTCTTCTTTCTCTTCACACACACTCCTCTTCCCTCACCCTCATAAGCCACACCATCCCCGTCAACGTCTCCTTTACATGCCGCGTCACCCATACTTTGCCTTCCACCACCGACGCAAGCAAGGGGTTTGCACCCGAACAATCACAACACCAGCGCCATCGAAGGACCACGTGGCCCTCAGCCTGACCAACAACATCAAATTCCGGTTCTTCCTCCAACACTAATGTCGACACTCCCGTAAGACCCATGCATCCCGATCCCCCACGACGCCGAACCCGTCGTCAACCACCTCACTAATCGGCCCAACCAATAGCGGCCCTCACGAGTTCTTCACACAACTCCAATGTCAACGCCCCGAATAACCCATTCGCTCCAGCACCTCCAATATTCGTGACGACCAGCGGCCGCTGTCCACTCGTGGCCGAACCTACTAGTCTCGCACAACTGTCTTACCACCCGAGTGCCATTTACACAGTAACTTAGTATTTGATACTCCTACCAGCCAAAATAGGTATGATCGTTTATAGCATAACCAACTCGTGCCTTGCAAATGCTTATCCTTACCTGTTTTCGATGTTTTACATCTTGAAACTGCTGTTACTAATTATTTCCACAATATTGGTTAGGTTGGCAATTTTGATATTACTAATTGTGCCTATTATAAGCTGGTTTTCAAATTTTATTCCACGTTTCATTTTCAGCAACATGGTCCAATCTCATTGGATACACTTGGTGTTGTCAAGTTTCTGTTACTTGGTACCATGCATAGTTTGTCCCTCACTGATTTTAATATTGCATTATCTTTTGTGACTAAGGACCAGACCATGTCTACTAATTATAAAAATAGCCTATGTCTACTGATAATGTCGAATCCATGTATAGCCCCTAAAACATCAAAGGACTTATGGTTTCGTAACCCCGCCTTATGTTACATACACCGTTATTTGGCTTACAATTTTTTAAGCCGTCGAGATGCTCCGGCTACCGTTTCGAAGATGGAATTATTCTTATTGTGGTGTATGTATAACGGTCGTCCAGTAAATTTGGGCTATTGGTATGGCTTCAATTCAAACATGTTATAAATGCAAAGCGTCCTCAAATTTTAGGCTAATTTATTACACAATTATTATTTTCCCTGCAGGGTTCTAATGCTCCTATGTCAGAATTGCATGTTGCTTGTCAGGCCGATCCTTTGGATGCTTAATGCCTCGACTCAATGGGATTGCTTCTTGGTACTCCATCTTCCTTTCATTTTGTCTCTCCAGGTGTTCACTCTGCACCGGCTGAGCGAGTCTTTCAACAGTAAAATTAGAATGAAGTACCTACTCTCGCCCAACCTTCGATGACTGTTGAGCAACGTTTAGAATGCATCGAGGCTCGACTCGACACTTTTGGCCAACAGCTAGCCGAACTCATTACCATTATGCGCGAACGACAGTAACTACACGGGGAGTTCTTCTAAACTTTTCTTCTGCCTATTTCTTTATTTATTCCACATCGAGGACTATGTGTTTTAAGTAGGGGGAGGCATTCCTCATTATTTCTGTCGTTTTAGATGATGATTTTTTGTTGTTGGTGGTACTTTGGTTGTTGCTGCCCATATAATTTTTTTTTGTAAGAATATTCTGCCTCTTTTCATACTCAAGAATTTGACCATGACTTTCCCACCATTTGATCCACATGCATGCTTTTGGTCTACTGAGTTAGTTATGATTTTGCTTGTTTGATTGCATCTCCATTGTTTTATTTCTTGTAGGCTGAATAATTATGATTAATAGAGTTAACCCTATTTTGCTTTTAGTAAAGTTGATTAAGTTTAAATGAAAAAAGGACAGTTAATACAATTGCATGCATAAAATATGTTCATGACTATTAAGGTGGATGCTGAAACTTATTTTTGACACTTGATTGTTGCTCCTAAGTCCTCTAAAATTAAAATAATAATAAAGTTTTTGTGGTTATGAATGCAGCTTAAAATGTGACTAGCTGAGTAACCGGGATAAGGTGCTTGGGTTGTCCTCCTATTTCGTGTTAAAAGGTTGTGTGACGTGTTAGGTAAAACTCCGCTAACCGGAATTAATTTAACCAGGGTGAGGTGCTTAGCTGTCACCTCTCTTCGCGTCAAAAGGTTCGATATGTTCTTAAGAAAAATAAAAATTAGGAGTATGTTGGGCAAAGTAACCGGGGTACGGGGCTTGGCTGTCATCTCTCTTCGCATCAAAATGTTCAATATATTCTTAAGCAAAAATAAATAAATTAAATTAAATTAAAAATATATATATTGATAAAGTGGGGGGATTAAAAGAAGAAACAAATAGGGTCTCTTGATAGGTTTGGTAAATTACCTAATTTTCATTGAATAATCCAAGACAATCTTAATTTTTTGTATGTTAATTGGAATACTTTTTCAACTTTACTTAAAGCAAGCTAAGGGTTTTCTTTATTTTTCATATGCATTTTGACTAATTTTTATAAAACTTTGGAGTAGTATTTCTTTCATGGCAGGATTTAACTTTCACAATGGATAGGAACCATACTTGAGGGCAAGCATGGGCTAAGTAGGGAGAATTTGATAATACTCTAGAACGACATATTTTATGTGCTAATTGCATGTTTATTTTGAGTATGATCCTACTATTTTTGGCTATTTTATGGTCTTTTATCTTTTAGGGACTAAATTGAAGGCAAAAGTAAATTTAAGGGTGAAAAGCATGAATTTGGAGATAAAGTAGCCCAACATGCGAAGTAGGAGGGAAGTGGTGCCAAAAATGCAAAGTGTGGAAGACTTTTGGGGCAAAAATGCAAAAAAAGAGATTTTATAGCACAAGACTCTATTTAATGTTTAATTATTTAAGGGTTATTATTAAGGATAATTATTTAGATTTAATTTTAGAATTTATTTTTAATTATCTTTAATTATCTTTATTTATTTGTGGTTATCTTTTAGAATTTAATTAGAAATAGACTAGGTTTCTTAGTACTATAAATAGGGGTTGAAGTGACACAAATGGGACATCATTTTTTAACTGTAACACTCTCTCCCCCGTAAATTTAGTCTTTTTGTTCTTTTCATATTTCAATAAAAAATTTCTCTTTCCATTATTTTTTGTTTTTCCCCAAAAATCATGAGCCACTAAATCTAATCTAGCCGAAGGTTGTCAAAATTCTCCAAAAAGGTTCATGAGGCTTAGAATCCACGTTTAGCCTTCTCAACGGGGTATTCATCACTTCTTTGCATTACGGGGCTGACGCTTCCGTCCATGTCCTTAATAGGTGATCTTTTCAACTTGTGCAAGGAACTGCCGCTTTGTACGTTTGGGGAAGGTTGCACAGTCGGTTCATTGGCTTTCTACATCAGAAGTTGGCGAGTTCAAGAGACAAAATGGCGTGGTATTCACTGTTGGGAAGTGATGATCTAGCAGAAGATAGTCCCACAAAAGTGATTATTAGCTAGAGTCAGGTTCCGCCAAATCTTAAGTCTAAACTCTTGGAGCTGATAGTCGTAGGCGTCCTCTTCTACTATAACTGGCTTACTCTATAATGACCCAAATTTTACCGTTACCGAAAAAGTGTATTTTCGGGTCTCCATTTCTGAAAAATGCATTCGTAAATATTTATTAAAAATATTTACGAAGTAAAATGAGTGGTTAATTAGAGTTTAATTAAGTGAATTTAATTTAATTAAGAGTAATTAAGTAAAAGGACCAAATTGAATAAAGTGTGAAAGTTGAATTATAGATTAAAAGAAAATAAAAAGGACTAAAAGGGCAATTATACAAAAAGTATAAATTGAGGCGGTTTATCGTGAAGAAAATCTAAGATTTTTTTTATGTTTAGTATATTATTATATTATTATATTATTATATTATAAAGATACTTTATGTTTTAATTATATTATATTATATTATATATAAACTAAAGAAGCAAATGAAAGGAAATAGAAGTAGAATGAAACAAAACAGAGAGCAGGGGAGAAAAAGAAAGAAAGAATGGGAGAAAAGGGAAAAGTGAAGGTTTGAAACTTTAAGCTTTAATAGGTAAGTCAATCAAGCCATTTTTATTTAATTTTGATGTTTTAGAAGTTTTAGAACAAAGTTTTGATGAAATTAAGTTGATATTTTGATAGTTATTAGATTTCTAGATATTTTCCATGTTAAATAAAATGATGAATTAAGGGCTAAATTGATAGAAATTCAAGTTAAAAATGATGCAATGATTGAATTGTAAAGTGATTCATAAGTTTTATGCTTTAAGGACTAAATTGAAAGAATTTCAAAATTATGGTTTTATGATGAAAAATAGATAATTATGTCTAAGTTTGGTTAAAAATTGAGTAGAAATAAAGTATGAATTAAGATAGAAAAGTAAGTGAATTTAGTTAGAATTAAATTGAAATTAAAGTAAATCAACATTTTGTACTAAGACTATTTTGGACAGCAGCAGTAGTCTAAGTTTGAAAAATCACCAAAAATTGTAGAAATTGAATTAGAGAATGTGTAAAATATGGAATTAAATATTATTGAGTCTAGTTTCTTATAGAATAAACTATAAAAGCAATTGAATTGTAAATTATGAGATATAATGAATTTTGTGAGACAAGGTCAGAATGAATTCGGGTTCCCCTGTTCTGACTTTGGAAAATCACAAAAAAATTGAAGAAAAATAATTATAGGCTTAAAGTTATATGTTTAGAATTCCTAATGAGTCTATTTTCATCAGAAATCAACGGGAATACTATCCGAGTTCTGTACTATGAGATAACTAATTTTTAGTGAAGAAGGGACGAAACTGTCAGACAGCAGAATAGGGGTGAATTTAAAGAATAAACTGTACTTAATGGCTAAACTAAAAATTTTGAAAATTTTATTGTAAGAAGATTTGTGAGTCTAGTTTCAGGAAAAATTATCGGATCTTAATTTAGAATTCTGTAACTCAAGATATGAATTAGTAATGTATTAATGATTATGAATTGTATTAATTTCGTAGTCAATGTGGTACCAGAAATCTCGGCTAAGAAAGGACAAGACAAAGTCAACGGGAGTTAGCTCGAAAATTACGGTTTGTATTTCTATAATCCGAACTTAGTTATTATTTGTTATATTTATATACATATGGCAATTGTTAGTGTTAGAATTATGATGTTTCACAATTGGAATGGATTGATTTTGGTATGCGATGAATTTATATTGATTCAAATTATTTTGATTGAATTTATATTGATTGAATTATATAATATATATGACTTATGTAGAAATTTGAATATTGAATGAATGTTATATTGAAAAATATATTGATTGGAAATATGAGGAAATTGATATGAATATATGAGATTGTGATATTTGAATATTTGGTATTGAAAAGTGAATTGAATTGTATTGAATTATGAATTAATGTGCATAATTGAAATATATTTGTTGAATTGAATGAAATTGTATGAATTGTGAAAATGGGTGAATATGTGTAATTATCGGAATGAGATATTGATGAAAGAATTGTTAAATTGAGAAAGTGAATGAAATACCCTATTAACTAGTCGGGCTGAGTCGGATATAATTGGCATGCCATAGGATCTGGAAGTGTACGGGATTTGCCGGCTTTATCGATCAGGCACTTTATGTGTCGTATTTCAGGCACCTCGTGTGTCGTATCAGTCACCTCGTGTGTCGTATCAGGCACCTTGTGTGTCGTTTTAGGCACTTTATGTGTCGTATATTGATCAGGTACTATGTACCGTTTTAGGCACAATGTGTCGTACTGGTGTGTTTGGGTTGGAATCCATGTATCCGTCAAAGTCCGGGTTTGTTAATAGGGGTAAATAAGTGAAAGATAAATCAAATAAATTTGATTGATCAAGCTATTGAAATGAAACGAGAAATTGAATTGAGAATTGAAAATTTAGATATGAAATTGAAAATATGAACCAAAAGTTCATGAAATGATTGGAGTTCGAATTGATGATATATGATGTCACTTGATGAATTGAAATGTGATTTGAGATATATGAATCGTATGTATATACTGAAAGCTATCAGAGATAGTAAGTTGATATGATATAAATGAAATTGACTGTTATTGAAATGAATTAAAATGGAATATGATTGATAAATGTATAGTTGAATATAGTTTAATGATATTGAATTGTGAGTAAATTAAGGAAAGCTATACCAAGTAGTAAGTGAAAGAATGGAGTAAATAATAATGGATTTAGTTAAGAATTGAACAATTATGTTATTGTGTTTATTATATGATTTGTATAAAATTTATATGGTAAGTAGTTGAAATTTATCTATGAATAAATAATTGAATAATTGTAATTGTTATTATGATCTTAAGTATTTGTTATATTATTAATTGTTCGGATTATAGAAATAACACTGAGTATACCATACTCAGTGTACGGTTTGTTTCCGTTTCGTTGAATCAGCATCCCAAGACGATCCCGAATTCATTAAGGTAAAGTATGTTGAGTATTGATAATGGCATGCACCCAGGATGTTTAATGAGAGTCATTTAGGTTGTAAAAGTATTGATGAAATGAGTAAATTATGGTTGGCAATGGTATGTAGTATGAATTTTGAAATTTACTAAAAATTCGTAGTGATTCTAAATTAGTCCCGAATTGAATTTACTGTTCATATTGGACCGCGAGGGCCCATTAAAGGGACGACATCTTAAAACTAGGATGTGTGTGAATATTTATTTTAATTAATGACCGAAATTGGACTGTACTGACTGGTAATGTCTCGTAACCCTATTCCGGTGACGGTATAGGGTTAGGGGACGTTACATACTCTGCTTGAGAAGGATCACTTAAAAGCCAACGATTGGACCCAAGGCGAATCGAGACAAGCGGAGGCTGGAATCTCACCACATAAGAAACTCTCTCTGTGTTTATTTTTATATTCTCCATTTTAATTTATTTAATTTCACAATTTCAATTCAACTTTCAATTCTATTTTTATTTTATTTTTCGAGATCAAAACTTTTAATTCTGCTTTTATTTTTATTTTTTTACGAACGTAGGTTTTCTTGGGCACGATTCTACCTAGGATTTCGAGAAACAAGCATTCGTGCAATCCAGTCCCTGAGGATTCGACCCTACTTCCCCTTTACTGTTCTTTTTCATTACTTTGTAGGAAATAGGATATTTTTGGTGCTCTCAACGACCGCATCAACCCATCCGGGCTAAATCCAATTCATAACATATGCTCAAGAGGATTTATATATTAGGATTACTCGTCCAGGCTAAATCCTTTCATAAATGAGGTCAATAGGATTACTCGTCCGAGCTAAATCCCGTCAGCAACAAATGCAAGTCCTCATTCATTTCGAGAAATCACATATCTATCGATATTCATTTATTCAACGAGATTTAACATTTTCAAGCATTTCCCAGCATGTAGTTATTTTATACATCTATAGCATTCATATAATTTAAATGATCACATTCCACATTCGTTCCAAGCATAAAAGTAACATTTTTCTCGTTTATCCTTTATCGAGCATTTTCGTTAATCAGGCTTTGTTAGGTATATTTTCAACGTCATATACATATATAATATTTATACAACTCACAAACACAACACTTAATTCAAGTATAAAAACAAATAAAATTTAGTTACACAAACTTACCTCGACAATTGTTCGTGTATGAAAAATCTACTAATCCGACTTTTTCCTCTTTTCCTCGTTCTAGCTCCGAATTTGGTCTAACGGATCTATACGAGTAAATTTGACATCAATTTATCATATTTTATATTCAAGTGGACTCGATTTTTATCCTAGGAAAAATTACCATTTTGCCCTAACTTTTCCATAAATTCCCATTTCGTCCCTAAGCTTAGAAAATGAAATTTATGCAATTTAGGAAAATGAAATTTATGCAATTTACTCCTTATTCCAAGCCTAACCAAAATCCCATTACAACATTTATAGCACATGCAACCAAAATCCCATTACAACATTTATAGCACATGCATTCATAAAATTTCAGAATTTTTCATAAAATTTCAGAATTTTTAACCAAATTTCACAACTTTACACTTTAGTCCCTAAATCATGTTTTTATCAAAAATCATTTTGTAAAAGCTGTTTATCTATCAACAACCTTTCATTTTCTACCATAAATTTCTAATTTTCACCATATACATCCATGACCCATTTTTCACATTTTGATAACTTTTCAAATTAATCCCCCAAATAGATAGATTAAGACTATCTCGGTTTCAAAAATATAAAAATTACTAAAAACGAGGCTTGATTACTTACCCAAATAAGCTTGATAAGTTTTCTTCCTCTCTCCTAGGGTTTCCATAGAAATATTTGGGGAAGATGATATGAATTTTTTTTTTCATTTAATTAAATTGTCATTTAATAACGTTTCATCTTTCCAATTTAGTCCTTAGCCTTTTTTTTTTCTATGGATGAGTCATACCAAAATATCTACATACTTTCTTTAATGGTCTAATTACCATATAAGGACCTTAAGTTTTAAATTCCATAGCTATTTAATCCTTATAGCTACTAGAATTCAACTTTTTCATTTTATGCGATTTGGTCCTTCCCGTAATTAAACACATATTCGGTGAAATTTTCTTATCAAAATTTTCACATGACATTTCTAATATAGTACGGATCATATATAAAATAAAAATAAATTTTATTTTCGGCTCGAATTTGTGGTCCCGAAGCCACTGTTTTAATTTTACCGAAATTGGGCTGTTACATCCCCGACTTCCCAAAATTACCTAAGAATTTTTGCCTTTTCAGTCAAAAACCCTAAACACTTTCAAAATACCCAAAATCCTAAACTCTAATAAAAAATCTAACCCTAGAAGAGAGAATTAAAAAATGCGTCCAGCTGAACACATTTTCCAGCAAACCGACCTATATCCCCAATTAAATTTAAAATTAGCTAAAAACCCAAATTAAAAAAAATGGCCTATAAACCTTATCTTGCCAGAATTGAGGCATATTGTGATCTATTAATTACTAATAATTATCCAAAATATAAAGATAGATAAAAATGGTCTTTGGTGGCCTTGAAGGGAACAATGGAAGAATAAGGGCTCCTTTGGATTCAGAAGAACCCTTGTTTTACCACGTTTTGTATGTTTTTTGTGCAATCTCATCACTACAATGTGTTTGAATTATTACGTTTAAAAATTTTGATGGCACCACACTTTACTTTTCTCACTGGACCTTTAAGGGCCAATAGAAAAAAAGTGAAGTTGCGTTTACAACTTAAATTACATTTTTATCTTTTGTCTTTACTAACATGCTCTTTCGTTTTCCAGTACCAGCATTTTTTTAATGTTCTTAGTAAGAGATATACATATAAATTTAGATCATTAATTATATAAAAATAATATCAATATATACATTAATAGAATCATAAAATAATAAATATAACTATGTAAATAAATTAATAATTAATTGAATTTTAATATAAAATAATATGGTAATATTTTGAGTGAATTAAATTTTATACTTTAAAATATTGAATAAATTAAAATACTATAAAAATATGAAAAATATAAATAATTGAATGTTGTTTTGTTAAGATTTAATTCGTATAAATATATAGTGATTATATATATTAATCAATATAAAAATGATTTTAATAAGTTAATATAAATATAACTAATATTTTCTAAGATTCATTTAACGTTAACATTAACATTATTTTATTTTATTTTATATTTTATATTTTATTATTTAATATAAGTATGGTTTTAATATTTTTTATATACACTTATTTTAATATAATATCTTTAAAAATCATTTTTTTTTTATTTTTCCCTCACCCCCATCACAATGTTTATATCTAAACACGTATTATCATTGTTTTTAATCTTACAAAAAAAGTCTCACTGTCGGTCTAAAAGAAACATAACTTGTTAATTTCACCTCACAGGGGTTTTCTTTTCAGCAGGCACACAAGCAGCAAGAATTATTGAATCAATGTATTGGATTGGTAATGATAACAAAGCATGGAAGAAAATATGGGAGAAAGAAAAAGAAAATCAATAAAACTGAGCCTGAGCTGGGTCTTCAAATACACATATATAATGAATTAGCTGCTTACTCTCTCTCTCTCTCTCTCTCTCTCTCTATATATATATATATATCACTAGCCAAGTACTGAAAAAGTGAATTTTCATCTCCATTTTCCCTCCCCTCCATAAACAGCTTAAAATTGGAGCCACCTAGGGGTAGTCTTCAATATGCCAATTGCCATAACAAATAAAATAGTTGTGAGTAGACTCTAGAGAGGTAACCATCACCTAAGAGGCTGCTGCGTATCCATCACGATGTGCCTTTTGCCATCGCCATGCAATCTGTAAACTTTCCTGGAGATCAGTAAGCTGAGCTGTCCAATTCAGCTCAAGCCTGATCTTAGTTGGATCACTAAACACTTCAGCATAATCTCCAGGTCGGCGGGGCAGATAGTCAACTTTGATCTCCACCCCAGTGGCTTTCTTACATGCTTCCACAAACTCCTTCACTGATCTACCTCTTCCAGTGCCAACATTGTAGATTCCCACTTCACCGGGCTTTGCCTTTTTAAGAGCTTTCACATGAGCATCAACCAGGTCGGTAACATCAATATAATCACGTATGCAAGTCCCATCATGTGTTTTGTAGTCTGTTCCCTTGACCTGCATGAAAATCCCAATAACCAAAATAAAATTACCACAAAGCCCCATCGTGCCCTTTGTTCACTGAAATCATTTGAAACATAAAGGCAAAACCATGGACATGTTGGATGACAGGAGTGATAACTTGTAAAGTTACAAGAATAAACAAACATGCAATAAGCACATACAAAGCACAGTTGTAATAAATAATACAGAGTTAATTTATCATATACACTACATGTAGTTTTTCACTTGACAAAAGGAACCATTGTTAAACATGTGAAATGACTGAATTCTTCACCCAGATCTTTCAAATCGTCCATGAGCTCCAAGATCTAACTAAAGTATTAGGCAGATGCTTGCAAAGAGGACGTCACCATAAAAGAAAATAAAATTAAACACATAATGCATCTGGCTATACAAAATCATCTACAACAAACTTGTTTCAAGGAAAAGATGAAAATGTAGGCATTATATGTTCACAGAAATTTTTCTATTGGTTGTCAAACCCCAGAGTCACTTATATATAATTTTGATAATGAACTTTTTTTTGTTTTCACACAAAGAATCAACAATTTGATTGCTTTCATGTTAGATCATCACTTCAGTAGACTTATTTGCACTTCCTCGTATGTAGAAAGAGAATAGCATTCTCAAAATTATGCAATTTTACATCAACAATATATTGCACAGGCCTTCAAGAAAGCTCACTGCTGCTACTCTCCAAGTTTTAAAAATTAAAATCAGAACATTGAATTGGATCTGCACCATTTTTGGTGTTCACAATCTTCCTAAAATATGTCAAACTATTATCTAGGTTGCCTGTATATGACTAGTAGTTTACTTCTTGACCCCAGGTGAAGCTGGAAGTACGAAGCAATCATTAAAGAATCAAAGTGAAGGGATTAAAGGAATAACACACCTTTAGACCAGGAATAACACCATGTGCTGCATCAAAACAAGCACCTGAAATTCGTCCATGCTCACGCAACTCAGGTTTGGGAGCCTCACCTAATCTTCCTTCAGGATCTGATCCAATCACATTGAAGTATCTAAAATTTACCAAAAATATATTAATCATAACTGCTGCAAGTTTTTAATCTGTAAAAAGGATAAATAAAAAGAAGAGCATATTGTTGGACTATTAGTAGTTGTGGTCAGAACTCTACACATTGAATATGATACTAGAAGTCCTTCTAGGCCTACAAAGTTCATCAATACTAACTTCATAATTACAATAATCTGAACTCAGCCACCTTCTAAGGTTTCCTTGTAATCTAGAACTACAAAATACAATAAAAACAGGAATAGGTAGACCTTCCATGTCTATGTCTTATCTATGCAGCAGTTGGCTGGAAGAACAATGAGAACTTATCAATTAACGTCCTCCAATGGGAAAGTATGAAGATCTAACATACTTAGTTTTGGTTTAAGGCCTGGAAGACTTCTAGGATTTTGGTGAGTTACTAAAATTATGCACATTGAGAAAAAAACAAGTAACCTAAAAGCTTCTAAAGTAAACTAAAAAAAAAAAAAAACCTTAGGATCATTACTGCCATGTCTGAGTTCTTAGAGTAATCCAGGATGATATCCTCTGCCATCTTCTTAGCTTTTCCATATGGATTGATTGGAACCTGAGTTGGTTCCAAAACAAAGGTCAGTTGCCTTGTAATATAACTCTATATTAATCGATAAGTTGATAAATGTTGATCACTTAATCTTTGGCCCCAAACAAAAAAATAGCAAAATGGTTAAGCATAAAACCAAGTTTGCAACTTGCCTGTGGGGTTTCTTCAGTGATTGGCATCTTTTCAGGCTCTCCATATGTGGCACATGTACTAGAATATATCAAAGTCCTAACATCATGTGCAGCCATTGACTCTAAGATCACCAAGGTGTTTGAAGTAATGTTGTGATAATACCTAAAATTCATGGGAATATATATACCATAAAGAAGATAATTTCAAGATTAATTTAAATCATATGAAAACTTCTCAATCAAAGACTGAGAAGTTGATTTTAAATGTAAAACACAATGATTTTTAATAACTTAGTTAATGAAAATATATGAGAAATAAATTCAAAATGTGCAAATTCTGTTCTGAAATGTGAAAATGAAGTTGATTCTGATATAATTGCCCAAGTAGACAAGATGAGAACTAGTGGGATATAGATGGCATGCCATTACGAAATACTTAGCACTCTCTCTGTTCTGACATGGCACTTCGGTGTCGCTTTGTTCTGATTAAGCACTTGAGTGCTATTCTGTGATGACATGGCACTCTGGTGCTACTATGTTCTGTTATTGCACTTCAGTGCATCCCTATACTATTTCCGTATGTCCTAAGTGTACTGTAAAGTCTACGTTGGGCGACCATTGAATGATAAAAGACAAAAATAAAGCTAAGAATAATATGACAAGATTATGTGTTAGTGATAGAATGATAATTAAAGAAATTATAATGATTGAGTTATAGTATGGGGATACTAATACTAAATTGTTCTATACTTATTTGCTATAATGCTATTGAACTATATTTCATTTATTTAATTAAAGGTAAGTTTAATTCTAGTTGTACTCACTAAGCTTTCACAAGCTTACCACGTAATTTTTAACGCATAGGTAAAGATGTGAAGTGAGGATTTATCGAGCATCAGTCTCTTCACATCTCATCACACCCCAAGAGCTTGGAGAAAAGTATGCTATCTCCACTATTTTTGTTTTAAGTATATGGCATGTACATAGGTGAATGTTTATGTAAGTAATAAGGAACTAATTGATTCCCACGCTTGATTTTGACGTGTTTTGGTGAGTAAATATAAGGTATTATTTGGTATATGAGTTATGGTTTGTGCTTGGAATGATTATGAATGATTTTGGTATGGTTTGGATGTGTTTGAAAACAGAATTTTTAAGCCCCCTATCCCAAGGTCTCAAGACATGTGAATTGCGTCTCGAGACATACAAACTTCAAAGCTAAAAGTCTACAATAACTGAGTCGTGTCTCGAGACATAAAGGACTTTGTCTGGAGACATGCACTCACTTGTCTCGAGACAGGGCAACATCGAAGCTGAACTTCTACAATGCCATGGCAATGTCTCAAGAAATGTAGGCCTCAGTAATAAGGTCTTGAAATCATTATTAATAGTCTAATTATGTTCCTAAAATGTAATAAGGTCTTGAAATCATTATTAAAAATTCAATTTAAAAGCATTTGAAATCGTAAATGTATGTTCAGTGTTAAATGTAACATTCGTTGCTCGAGTTCACTCGGGTAAGGAGTGTTACAATGAAGACATTTGAATGGTAATGGTATCAGTGGCAGTGCCAGACTGCCAGTAATTTAGTGAATAGAAGCGCCAAAGGTTGTGGCTATATAGTACAGTTGGTTAGACAGAAGCACTCAGAAATAAAACAACAATCAAACCCCAGGACAATCCCTTTTTCATCTCAAACTGTTGGGTTAAGCATAAGAAAGGACCCTAGACAAGTCTAAGGCTTTATACGTGGAAGACACAATGTATCAAGCATACTTAGTGGAAAAAATTCATCTATAGGTCCACATAAACAAAAGGAATCCAACTTAAGTTTTTCTTTCGAAATGTAGTGACCTAGAATAGCTCTTCCCTGAACTGCTCTTTGAGTGATGGAAATTTATTAGCTTCAGTTCTAGTGCTCTCATAAATCATGGTAAGGTCAGGTAACAAAGCTTAAATTATTTGTGAAATAGAATGGACCTTAGAAACTGGTATCCTGCCATGTAATTTATAAACAAGGGTACAATTAAATAGGCAGAGTTGCCATCAGCAGGACCAATGAAACAATACACTCTTTCTACTCATTTCATGGTACTACAGCACAGTTGGGTTCATCAACTAAATAAGCACTTGTCAAAATATCAATGGAAAAATAGCAAAATGTGCAATCTACCTCACAGCTCATCTGATCTATATTAACTCAGCCAATTATAAATTATGAAGAAGCTAAGGAAACTTACTTGAGAGGATCAAGTGTGCTTTCCCCAACATATGCAACAGCTGCAAAGTGCATTACAGCGTCAAATGCATTTTCTGAAAATATTTTGTTTACCTATAAAATCAAGGAAACACAGTACACCACATCCACATTTAAATGCATTAAATTGATAATTTTGAAAAATAATAATCATATCAAATTTCAAGAAAAGGATACTGCTTTTGCATCCCCCAAGTCAGCATAAACGAATTGAAGCTGTCCAGGCTCCGGAAATAATTTTTGTAGAACCTTGACAGCACCTATGTTTCCACGTGAAAGATTGTCCTGCAAGAGAGGAAACTTCTTCCTTAAAACCAGGACTAATCACTATGCAAAACAACTGAAATATAAGGAATCCTGAATTATACCACAATAGTTACACGGTATGACTCCTTCAGAAGTCGTAAAGCAGCATGTGAACCAATATAGCCAGCACCACCAGTTACAAGAACATGTGTTACACCTTCTTCATGTTCGGAGAACTGGAATGACAAAAGTCAAGAATGGTAAGAGATTTCAGAAGTTGTAACACTATATAACTACAAAACAACTGGACTGATTCCAATTGTTCATATAAAGCAGCATCAATTATGTTTTTTCCTCAACTAGAAGGGAAGATGTTAACCACATTCGAAGGGCAAAGGACAAATCCACCATCAAGTGAACAGTTTGATGAAACTAAGCCAGCAGCAGGCAACGACAACATGCAAGGATGAATCTTATGGACAATAGCAAAGGGTCCAGCTATAATTGCTAGTGAAGCCCCAGAAATATAACCACATATCAGAACTAACTTAACAATTTAAAGAAAATCAAATAAAGAAAAAAAGTCTTATTGACAATGTCAGTTGTTCTTCAATTGTCAAAGTAACCAAGATATCTGCACTGGAAAAATGCGGCACAATCTTTTGATAGATTGAACCTGGTATTATAGAATCACTATGCCCCATTTTTTCTTGTGATAGAGAGAACAAATATTGCATATTAACATCGGTATAGCATTATAGAGAGGGAAGAGAAAACCAGAGAACGAATTGAGTACATACCCGACTTAGAGTATTGAAGTTTGGGGATTGCTTGAGCATGATAATGCATAAGGCTGTAAGGGTTGCAGCCATAAGGATTTTACCTACAAAATTGCTCTTCCTCTTGGGATCAGGATATTCCATTCCTGCAATAAAACACAAACAACAAAATTAAATTTACAGAACAATTTTCTTTTTCCAATTTTATATCATCATCAGCTCTGCTCTGCCTTAAAATGTAAGCAAGTCATATATCATAAATAACTTGAGAAAAAATTGAATATATAATTTGTTTTCCACACTCGGCAACAAATAGTTACTACAATTTTAAAAAGTAAACAAGTATTTTCAACAAAATTCTCAGCAGAAGATGGTTTGATTATCCAAATTTCAAATGAATGGGTAAAGTTCAAACTTTTTAAATGAAAATGGGAGGATTAAGTTCATCATAAGTAATAAGAAATGAAAGCGCATCGAGATTATATAAGAAAATGAACCAGAAATGGATTAGAACTTAGAAAATGAAGTTGAGAGAAAATGTTACCGGACAACGGCATGGATCTAGTAGGCCTTGGCTGGCTTCTCCCTCTTGCAAAATTTAGCATTTGAAGAAAACTTCTTGTGATATGAACACAATTTATGTTTCAATTTCAAGGATCAATCAAAGAGCCTTCCTTGGAAATGGCTTTGTGGCAAATCTGCTCTAAAAACAAAAACAGAAAAAGGTTAACAACGATTACAACATTTCTTAAAACATGAGAGAATCATAACATATACAGAAAATTGGTAAAATAAAGAAACAAAAATCAATTATATATGGACCACCCATTGAATTCAGAAAATAGAAAGGACACCACAAAAGGTTGAATTCGAAAATTATAATAAATTTAAATGGAAAAAAAAAGAAGAAGCCAGGATCATTTTCATATTACATTTCAAATTCCTATAATCACAGACAGAAGAGAACTTGAAATTCAAGATCCAAAAAAAAAAACAAATAGCAAGTAAATAAGAAAATAAAATAAAAATTAAAGAGATGAAAATAATAAAAAATAAATAAATAAACACATTTGCAATTCTTTGTCAGAGCACGTTTGGTCAAGCAGTAGAATAAAAAATTATTAATACAAAAAAACAATACAATTAGACAATTAAACATTTAATTTTACTTTGATTAATCAGAGACAGACCCAGTTAAGAAAATAAAGCTAGAATCTGAAATCACCTAGGCAAAGAAAAAGAATCCCACCAAAGAAATGCGACCCTATTCTCAAATGAGAAATCAAAGAAAAGCACAAAACGAAAACCAGGACTTTCATGGCAGAGGCACCAAAGGAAATGGAATAAAAAGAAATTTACCAGAAAATAAAAACAAAAGAACATTAATGAGACTTTGAAGAAGGCCAAGAAAAAACAAAAGAAAAAACAAAACAATGGAAAAAGGCAAGGGAAAGAGGGATGAACTTGGCATCAGCAAAAGGATCTAAACATCACATTTGTAATACATGCAAATATGTAATGCAAAGAAACTTTAGAATAAATTAAAAGCAAGAAAGAACCCACCCACGATGATTGAAAACGTGAGAGAGAGAGTAAACGTAAAAAGGCAAGGCAAGGCGAGGCGAGGCGAGGCAAGGCAGCAGAGCAGGTCCCTCCCTCGCTGTCTTAGGGCCTCACTGCGTACGTGTCAAATATAAATACTTGACATCTTTTCTACACTGAGAGAGGGAGACCAACAACAGTTGTAAAAGGCGGAGCACACCATTTTACAAAAAAATTTAATTACATAATAAACAAATTTTGATGTAAAGGCACTTCTAATTTTATTTACGAAAATAGATTAATTTTTTCATTATTTATCGGAAACGGCCGAAAACTACAAGACACGTTCATGTAGGAGCGCTTTTAGGGGAAATTTCAATAAATTTCATCCCTAAGCTAGCGATTTTGCCATGTCAGCACAAAACGCTCTGATATGGACGTGCTTTGCTGATGTGGCAAAATTGTTCCTTCAAGGACGCAACTCGTGTTTTTTTTTTCAACAGTCATTTAAAAATTTTAGTTGGGCATCTAACGATAAAAAAAACTATAAAAAATCCCTCCTATTTTTTTCACACAACATTTCTTCCAAATTTCTCAAAAAATCTCTCAAATTTCTCTATAAATCTCTCAAAGCTCTTTTTAATTAAATTAATTTCTTTAATTTTTTTTAAATTAGTATTATTTTATAATTTCAAAAATATTTGATCGGGTTAGCAATGGCCAGGGAATTAATTCGTCTCGATTATAAACATATCTATATTGAACAAATGAAAATGGTAAGGGTTAATTTTAATTTTTTAATATTATTTAATTATATTTTCATTTATGTAATTTTAATTAATTTTTATTTTATAATTTTTTGTAACAGTCTATAAATCGGGTTTACAATGTTATATTCGTAATATATCTAGAGTCCTCCATCATCATTATAGAAAACTACTTGAGGGAAGCGGGTTTTTGGCACGTGGCTAATATAGACTGGGGTTGCAAGTTGGACCCGAAATTCATTAGTGCATTAATAGAAAGGTGGAGACCCGAGACGCACACATTTCATCTTCCATGCGGAAAGTGTATCATCACTTTGGAGGACGTGCAGTTACAACTGGGATTGCCAGTGGATGGATCCGTACTCACAAGGTCTGTTCAATCTACTGATTGGGGAGCAATATGTTACAATCTTTTAGATGCAATTTCAAATAATATTTACGGAGGTTGGATCGAGATGGGCTGGTTACAAGACACATTCCCAGAGCCGGGGAATGATTCGACTGAAGTAGAAAAAATATGATATGCTTGAGCATACATCCTTGAGATGATTGGAGGTTATTTGATGCTGGACTTGTCACGAAACCTCGTACATCTGAGGTGGCTGTTGAAACTCATTGAGTTTAGAGCAGCTAGCGAACTTAGTTGAAGGTCTGCCGTGTTGGCAACATTGTACCAGGAGATGTGCAGGGCGATGCTACTAAATAAAGTCAAAATCGAAGGTTGTCTATCACTACTACAATCATGGGCTCGGTTTTGCTTTCCATTTTTACGTCATCGAGTGAACCACCCATATACATTCTCAATTATAACGAGGTAAAATTTATATTATATTTTACAATTATTACATAGATTTAAAATATAATTTTATGCTAAAAATTTATTTAATTAGGTGGAACCATTTGACAAGTTTATGTTGGAATACCTATCGCTCTTGAAGATATACGGCTTCTATTAAACCAACGGTTGAAAGCGCATGTAAGTATTAAATAATATATATACATAACATAGTTGTTTTATATTTAGCATTTAATATTATGTATATAACTAATATTTTTATCATGTTCATATAGTTTCAATGGACACCATATGAGGATTCAGCAATTCGGGCAGTAATTCCGGATGAATTCTTTTAAAATCCGAACATTTGGCATGTTAAGGTCCCATTGGTCAACTATACTACTGTCAAGATGCACCAGAAGAATAGAGTGTTGCGGCAATTTAGATTTCGACAGCTGATTCTCGTGGCACCCGAAGTGCTCAATGATGAGCACAAAATTGACTTATGGCAATCAAATACGAATTGGTCGGTATTCTTCTCGGAATATATCAAATTTTGGGAAAATTAGTTTGATCATATACCTATTCGCGAATCGATCATTGTTCCAGAGTTAGTGTGCTCGCCAGATTACATGCCATGGTTTAGGATCCATGGCAAGCCATATTTGCTATCGGGAGAGCAGAGACGTAGGCAAATCCGTGTCGAAAAGGAACGACGGAACCCTTTAAATCCAAGGAGAATGGATGACATCACAGGCCCATCAACAACACCCACACAATCACCGGGCCGCCTCAAGCGACAACATCCACACCACAACCCTTTCAGATTATGCTAGGTGCGTATCCTAATCCTTATATGTATCCTAACTCTTATATGTTTCCTTTTTCCAGTCCTATGCCAGGTTGGAATGTATGGCCCGATGCATCTCCTTTTTCGATGACTCTGACTTAATCGACGATATATAAGTCATCATCGTAGGAGGGATTGCACGAGGTACCGTTGGGGAGCTCATCTTATTACCAATCCCCATCGCCTTATGGGATTCAAACATCTCCGCCGTGGGTGATGCAAACACCTTCGCATTCTTTATTCTATCAAGGTGGGTTATCCTCCCAACACCCACAACCAGAACAATCACAACCCTCGCCAGAGCAACCACAACCCCCGCCGGAAGCTAAACCAAGGAGGAATCTAGCGCATAACCGTCGACCACCCCATGTGGCACTGATTCCGACCGACACATACATTGATTTTTTTAATATATTTGTACAAACTGTTTTTATATTGTTTCATTTAATAAAATAAAAGTTGTTTTGAATATTTTAATAGTAAATTATTTTTATCTTTTTAATAAAATAGAAGTTCTTTTGAATAAGGCAATAGAAATAATACAACATAATTTTATTACAGCAATTATCACCTATTTCAATTTGAACATGTTCAAATTGTATAACCTGGATTTCTACACCATCCGCACAACTTCTGCTGGTTTGTTTTTTCCCAGATATCCATATTATTACGTATTCTACTCAAGCAAGGTCGACCTTTTAGTTTGCGACGCAATTCTCTATTCGGTAACAACTTAAATGGAGCAAGCAATACAGACGACCACTTACGTTCATCTAGGATCGGTGGGAATACGTGTCTCCACACATTGTACATGTATTCTATTTTGTACACTTCGTCAACATATCTCACGGGATCCAAACGGAGGTTCTGACAATTTGCAATTGCATGAGCGCGTGGATAACAAAGTGCGTCAAACGTCCCACAGTCGTAAGTTCTATTTATCAGGTGTACACGATATTGCTCACCGGTAATACCTTAGTTTAGTCTGTCGAACTCCATCAAACAAAACTATAGGTTGACGCGATCATGACACACTGTATGCATGGTGTTGGCCAGCGCCTTCGCCTTGTTGATTTCTTGCAATACCTTTCGCCACCATACATGGCCTTCTTGCATTTGGCCTTTATAACTCAGTGCTCGCTTTGGAAATAGTGCCACCAAATAGAAATATATCTCTCAAACAACTGAGGTTATTGACAAATGACGTGCTCCTTTTATAACAGAATTTATGCATTCAGCTAAGTTTGAGGTCATATGACCATATCGTAAGCCGCCGTCATATGATTGTGTCCACTAACCGAAAGGTACGTTACAGAAGTAGTCTGCGCCTTGTTTGTTAACTGGGAGAAATCGGTTGTTGTAGTATGTAGGGCTCGTTTCAAGGTCTATTATGCAACTTAGGACGTACCTCTCCAGCACTTGACACTACTGCCACACATCATTATAAGAAGCGTCCCACCCACTATGCATCTTTTCCAACGCCTTATGTTTAGCTATCCAAGCCTTGTGGTAAGAGGGCATGTGCCTCAATTGGCTACGAATATTGGCAATTAAGACCAACACAGAAGTCTTGAGATTTGCCTTCGCTATCGGTAGAATTAAGCTAGCTATCATATTTGAATCCATCTTGGGATAATCTTGTGAAACACCTGTCAACGAAGTATGTTAAATAATGCAACATTAAGTAATAGCAGTATTATTCAAAAACCCTAAACACCCAATGATACTGTACCAACAACACAGGTATGTGGACCTTTGTACTTTTTTATCTCCTACAAGCCTATCTTTTTCCTAATTGAAGCTATGATTTTCCATGAACATGTACCATCTTACACTATACACTTGGCCTCGAACTTTTTAAATTTGGATTTAACCATGTTGCTGTTAACCTTGTTCATGATGCTATGTTATTTCAATGCACCAAGAAAACTATGCTTACTGGAAAACTTCTTACCAACTTCTAATTCACTCGAATCTAATGACAAACTTATACAGTCACGCCTTCTGTGTGGTAGATCTAAAAACTCCAACGCATCATCTGCCGATAGATTGGCATTATGAATGTGGGCTGGAGGTGAGTACGTCCTGAATTGTGATCTTCTTCTTCTTCATCTGAACCCCCTTCAATGTCTTTAGGTTCAGTTGGAACATGTTATGGTTTAGAAAATAATGCAACTTTTGCACCATCGGGGCTGGGCTCTCAAGGTGGATCCACATCGACTCATCATCCAACCTACCATCATCTGCAACGTATGATGTCCCCTCACCGGTGGACGTCGTAGAGAGTACATCATCCCTTCTTGTGGACGTTTCGTAACATCCCCAATCAGATGTAGATTGCCAACCACTAAAAGTTGATGTAATTCACCAGTACGTATTTTTAGCATCGAACATCGACCCATCGAGGTGTATGTTCCATCCACTAACCGAGTCTCGTGCAGGAGTTGTATATTCCATACTACCACCAAACAAGGACGCTTCCGTGTTCTGTCTCCCACTAACAGAATATCGGGTAGGGGTGTATTCCTCTCGAATAGCAATAGATATTGAAGTCGCAAATACTTCATTTGGCGATGAAAATTGTACATATAACTCAAGATATGATGATCCACAAGCGAGATGAGTCTGCACCATTGCCTCCAAGCTACGACCACCTTTGATATCAAATGAGTCATATGTCATAGGATCAACCGAAACACAAAATCGATACTTAATAGAAGAAACTCTCATTAGCATCGTTCCGAAGATTTTGTGCCTAATTCTTTTACGAAGTTCTGTTAAATTATGTTCTGGTTAAAAATCAGTCGCGTTGTGTTTTCGATAAAAAAACAATTTCGTTCTTGGTGTCATAGACCTCACCATCATAGTAAATAACAGCAACAATACGTTCACTCATCTTTAATTTCTATTCTGCTTAGCCTCTCTAATTTTTCTTGCTGTAACTTATGCAACCTGAGAATGAAATTTGGCCCATTTTTAGCCAAAGGCCAAACATGAACTACTGTAGAAAAAGAGCGTCCACGTGGGAGCTTTTTTCAGTAATTTTGCTGACAGTGCATCCTGCTTAAAGTGTTTTTGACACTATTTTTTCAAAACTGGCTTCTCAAATTATTTTTTTAGGAGCTACTGTAGAAAAAGAGCGTCTACGTGGGAGCTTTTTTTAGTAATTTTGCTGACAGTACATTCTGCTTGAAGTGTTTTTGAAGCTATTTTTTCAGAACCATCTTTTCAAAATTATTTTTTCAAGAACTACTGTAGAAAAAGAACGTCCACGTGGGAGCTTTTTTTAGTAATTTTGCTGACAATGCATCCTGTTTGAAGCGTTTTTGACATTTTATTTTCAGAACCGTCTTCTCAAAATTAATTTTTCTGAAACTACTGTAGAAAAAAAAACAAAATCCTTATTGTCAATATAATTTTTTCTAAACCCTTAACCTAAACACAAAATTATTTTTTTTTAAAAACTGAACTCTAATTTAATTAATTTTTTAAAAAACTCTAAATCCTAATTTAATTAATTTTCTTAAAACCCCTAAAACCTAATTTAATTATTTTAAAAAAAATTCTAAATCTTAATTTTTTATTTTTAAATTCTTAACCCTTAAATAAATAAAACCCTAAATTATTTTAACAAAACCCTAACACTACAACTCTAAAACCTTAAACTCACAAACCCTAAGGACTAAACATGCAAATAACCCTAACCCTAACCACAATAATCAAAATGAAAGTTCCAAAAAATTAAATGACCAACTAGACTGTTTACCCTAATATTTTCTATACCATATTTATATTTAAATTTTTTACCATTTTACCAATAAAGGCCCATTTCCAACTTTATTTACGGAAGTGGGCCAAATTTTTCATTATTTACCGGAAAGGATCGAAAACTACAAAATGCGTCCACGTAGGAGCATTTTTGGGGGAAATTTCAGCAAATCGCGTTCCTGAGGGAGTGATTTTGCCATGTGGACACATTTTATAGTTTTCGATCCTTTCCGATAAATAATGAAAAATTTGGCCCACTTCCGTAAATAAAATTTAAAATGGTGGTCAAAGACTTTAATTATAAACATGGTATAGAAAATATTAGGGTAAACAGTCTAGCTGGTCATTCAATTTTTTGGAACTTTCATTTTGATTATTGTCGTTACAATAATTTATCATTTTGGTTATCCATCCGTTGTCTCAATATCCTTTAATCAATCATTATTGATCAGTATTTTCCATGTAATAAGGTAAGTATTTTAAATTTATTTACCCCTATTTTTACCATATGTAAAAGCCCTAACCCTAAATCATTTTTTTTCATAAGCTTCATTTTTTGCCATTAGAAAAAGAGAACAGGGAATGAAATTGAAGCTTCAACGCCCAAGTATGGAGTTACCCAATGCAATCCCAGTGTGCTATTATGGCTTGTGAGCTTCCTTATGGATTTCGTGGTCAAATGGAGACTTGGGGAGAAGGTTTTTAGACTGTGAAAATTACAGGCATCTATTTAAGCATTCTTGTATTTTTTTTAAATGGTTTGATCCTCCATTGTGTCCACGTTCAAGAGCTTTTCTTGTTCGTTTATTAAGATAAGATATATGGAGAGGGAAAGAATGAATGAGCATTGTATATGGGTATTTTGACGGTGGTACTGCTTTTTTGCTTTTGGGTGATGAAATGATGAAGATAATGTGGATAATTTTGTAGAATTTCAGTTAGGTCTCCATCTTTATTTGGTTTTTTTTCTTGGTTTAGGGTTTAAAAAAAGTTTAAATGTTAATAGGTAATTTTAGATAAGTAATGTTGAAGTATGAATTTTGTAATTTGTGAACTTATTTTAATGTAGTATCAATTTTTGTAAATATTCAAGTTGTTAGATTTTGGATTTAGAATTAATGAAAAAATAGCATGGAAAAATATTCAAATGGAAAATTTTGATTATTTGACATTTTTGCATTCATTTAGAATTCCAGTTCTAAATTGTATAGTGAAAACTTGGAGATGACTTAATATGCTGTTCAAGTTTAAATGGGTTAATATGATTGTGAAGAAAAAAATTAATATGTTAATGGTAATGAAGAAAGAAAATGGAGATGAATAATTGAGAAGCAAAATATTCTTTCATATGTATTATAATTCAATAAGTAACATTCAAAATATCCAAAATAAAAATGGTAGAAGTTACATAATAAATCAAAAGTTTGTACATCCTACCATTTTACATTAAATGCATCTTAAACCCTACAGTGATTAAACCACAAAAAATTTAGTCACAAATAACCAAAATTCAACCAAGTGACCACAATCAAGTGTTTAAAAAGAGAAAAGAGAATAAACAAAATGATTATAACAACCAATCACAATCATAGTAGCAGATCAGATACGATGGCAATCCAAATAATAAATGAAAGGTAAAATTAAAATTAAGAATGCTATTAGAGTAAATACTCACATCGATGTTAGCACTTGGAGGATTAGGTCTCCATCTAGTTAGAGCAAGTTTCAAATTTGGAGGTTCAATTGGAACAGCTACAATAAATGGTTGTTGTTCGGGTGAAGAAGCAGTTGCTTGCTGTTTGGGTGGAGCAAATGTACAAATAAGTCCATTTCAGACTATTTTATCAGAAAAGACAAATAAAAATGTTTATCCTCTCATAAAAGAACAAGTAGTCTCAATACATGCAAATTATCAATAAAATGTCTCTCACATGTTAATTTTTCAATAAATAACATGCACTTTTCATGATTATTTACTCATTGCCAATCAAATATGTCAATAAATAACACAAATGTAATCTCACTTAACAAACATTTACAACCATCTAAGTACATACAATTTTTGGTTTCCCTAATCTTATCAAGGTAATTTAAAAAAAATCACAAATAGTAGAGAATAAACTCACAAACAGTTGAAGATAATTTCAAAAAAAAGAATCACAATAGAACATCACAAACAATCAAAGAGGGGTTTGGGAAAAAACACTACCTATAAACTTTAAAATATATAGATATTTCAGCACTCTCTTATGAATAATTCATATAGATTTTGAGTATATAAGTAACATTTTATGTGGTTTTTCACTTTATTTTGTTATATTTTACTATTTCAATGGAATGTGTTAATTTAGTGAATTTTATGTTAAAATGCATGTTATTTTATTATTTTTGAGAATAATTGGGCTTTTTGAGAATAATTGGGCTAAGGAAAATGATGATAGAATTTTGGTAGTATTTGGGTCTTAGACAGGTACATGTTGAAAGATTGACAGTACAAACACAAACTTTAAAATAGTATTAATCTAGAGTTAAAGTTGAGGAGGCCCAGTATTGTTCAAACTGGAAGCGCAAAACCATTCCATTTACCCATTCTACCAAGAAATAAAATGGAAACAACCATTGCTAAAATTAGCAGTCCCTAACCACCCATTCAACTCCTAAATCTAACAAATTTTTCCTCAATATTCACTAAATAAAAATCAGCACATTTTTCTAATTGAAACAAGCCTTAGCCGTCCACCTTGCTATTAAAAATAGCATTAAAAAACCATAACCTTTTAACCACTTATTGGTCGACCACATATGGAGGAAACAAGCTACCTTCTTTGCTAAAAATAGCAAGGAAAGACCCATTCTTCCTCAAATCAAGAACGACATTAAGGGGAAAAGGAAACAAGGTAACTTCATCAACTATAAGTAGGGACTTCATTCTCATTCAAGAGACACACCAATTTTGACACACAATTTTCTCATATTAAGTTTTTAGAGAAAAATGTTATTAAGTGTTATTGCCTTTCTCGTGGCTTGTTAAACACTTGAATTCTGAAAAATAATACAATCACTTGCCAAAATGAGAGCAGCTAGGAGGATGACTTGAAGCCGTCTAGATGATTTTATCATAAAGATGATGAGGAGAGCCACTATGGGAAGCTGCAAGGAACAGCCGCAGATAACCCCTTATATTTCCTTTTCTTATTGTGAAATAGTCGTGGATTACCCCCTTAGCTACTCTTCCCTTTCTTTCTCTTTACTATTAATTATTGTGCTCTATGTCAAAAGACAAAATTGCATCTCATATTTATGTTTTTAATTTAATATGACATGACTTAATTTTGTTTATTCAAAATATATATGAATCTTGATTTGAATTAATTGGTTTTTGTTTTCTAAATATTTTGCGCAAATGATTATTTCATTCATTTAGGTTTAATTCATGATTATACTTGTAAATGTATGGCAAACATTTGTAGATTAATGAATTAATTGTTTAATCTGAGAAGAGATAATGGTAAATTGACAAAAAACCTAAATGGTACATATCATGTCGATATCAAAAGATGATTGTTGTACGCATAAATTATGTAAATGCCCGAGAGGGTGATTTCTAAGTTAGTTTTGACATAGACATATGCTAATTAACTTGGGGATATAATAAGACTTTGAGAGAAGCCTATGCCTTAATTAAAATGGGTTTAATGAATTTTCATATTGCCACGATCCTTTCGTGATATTCTTTCTATGAATGCCAATAAGTTCTTGTTAAGTGAAATATTTATTTTAGCCTATTCATGTTGTATTATATTAAATCTTGTGTTTAATTCCTGTTGTGATTATTTTTTTGTAAGGTATGTTGTTTTATTTTGTGGGTATTTGATAATTGATTACACCATTAACTAAACAATTGACTTTCAAAAATTATATCTTCTTTTTATTTTGTTTAACCAAATTAATTAAAATTGACTTTACAAATAATTCACACAACAGTCCCTATGGAGACAATACTCTTTACTTACTATTTATTACTTGTATGACCATGTACGCTTGTACGTAGTCATGCAACACAAGTTTTTAGCACCGTTTTCGGGGACTATATTTTGTTGCTATTTGTGAAGACAATTCTTTTTTAGTTTGGATTATTTGTATTTTTGTTTTTTCAATTTTAACTTTGTTATTTTCGTGATTTTTCTAGGTTTATAAACATAGACCGGATTATCAATCTATTGCCAATTGACCTAGAAATTGAACGTACTTTTAGGTAAAGAAAAAAGGAATGGCTAACCCAAAGACAAGTCGAAGAAATGAATTAAGACCCAAGAGAAGACACAACTTGTAAAAATCAGGATCTGATCCTTGTTACTGATGACATAGATCGAGTGATTAGGTAGTATACTGTGCCTTTATTTAGTGAACTCAATCTAGGGATTGTAAGACCTGAGATTGATGTCCTTCAGTTCAAGTTAAAGCTAGTGATGTTTTAGATGTTGCAAATAGTGGGACGGTTCAGTGGGATACCTGTTGAAGATCCTCATTTGTATCTCCAATTATTTATGGAAGTAAATGACTCTTTCAAGTTACAAGGAGTATCTGAACATGCCTTAAGATTGAAGGTTTTCCCATATTTGTTGCGAAATCATGCACAAACATGGTTGAATTCCTTACTGCTCGATTTTGTTTCCACATGGCAAGAACTGGCGAAACATTTTTTGATGAAGTATTTTCCACAAAGTAAGAATGCTAAGCTTAGATATGAAATTACTATGTTTCAGCAATCCAATGAAGAGTCCTTGTATGAGGAATGGGAACTGTTTAAAGAGTTATTACAAAAAAGCCCTTATCATGGTATTCCTCATTGCATTCAACTAAAAACTTTCCGTAATGGTCTCAACGCTCGCACAAGAATGGTGGTAGATGTTTTAGCTAATGGAACTCTTCTTTCAAAGTCATACAATGAAGCATATGAGATCCTTGAAAGAATTTCAAGTAATAACTACAAGTGGTCGACCCATCATGCAGCTATAGGAAGAAGAGTAGTAGGAGTTCATGAAGTGGACACTCTTACATCTTTAACTGCTCAAGTATCAACTACGACTTCCATGCTTAAGAATATTTCTGTGAATGGTTGCAACATTAACCTAACAGGTCAATAACAAAGTCAGTTCGAGAACACTACATGTGTTTACTGTGGTAATGGTCACACATTTGAAGAATACCCATCAAACCTAAAATCTATCTATTATGTGGGAAACCAACATCAAAATAGGAATGGCCCAAGTCCACAATCAAATCACTATAATCCTACATGGCGAAATCATTCTAATTTCTCCTAGAGTAATCAAGGGACAGGTTCAGGTAATTCCTATATGCATCATCGTTCAAATCATTTGTCAAGTTATTCACAGATGTAGAACCTCAACCAACCGAGTTTTCAAATAGCTTGAAAAACCTTTTAGAAGTATATATGGCTAAAAATGATGCTACCCTAAGGAATCTGAAGAACCATATGGGATAGCTAATAAACTAAGAAACAAACCTTAGGGTGCTTTGCAAAATGATACAAAGAATCCTGAAACACAGGTAAAGAATAGTGTTAAACTGTTACTTTGAGGAGTGGAACGGTGTTGGAACCAACAGTTTGTAACACCCCGTACCCGAGACCGTTGCCGGAGTCGAACACGAGGTGCTAACCAACTTAATTCATTTACTTTCACAGTCCATTTTAAAAATTTCTAGGCAGTTGGCTAACTGCGTCACTGTCACCTTAAAAATCATATCTTGAGTTCCAAAACTCGAAAATCAGTTTCGTAATTTTTCCCTGAAACTAGACTCATATTTCCATCTATAGATTTTTTTCTAGAATTTTTGGTTGGGTCAATTAGTACAGTTTATTAGTTAAAGTCTCCCCTGTTACAGGGTGCGACTACACTGACCTTCATGCATTACGATTTGGATATCTTCCTGTACAGGGCTTCAATACTGGTGCCGTTTATTTCTATAGAAACTAGACTCAAAAAGGAATCTATACATATATGGCATGACTTCTAAATGTCTCTGGTTAATTTATAATGAATTTCCAAAGTCAGATCAGGGGATCCAGAAACCGTTCTGGCCCTGTCTCACGAAAACTTTAACATCTCTTAATATACTATTCATATGAACGTTTCGTTACTTTCCTATGAAAATAGATTCATCAAGGTTCGATTAGATAATTTATTCACTATTTAATTCCATTCCTAATATTTTTAGTGATTTTTCACATCCGCATCACTGCTGCTGCCAGCATCTATTTTTAAGGTAAACTTTACCTATTTCATGATCCTCCATGGATCAACTAGAGTTTGTCATACATATTCCAAAAGTGATCATGAATAACCATTCCCATGGCTAACCGTTACCAACATTTCCATACCTCTCGACGGACAACATACAAAACGATTATAATGCTATGATCAAAGTATATTTAAGCCATTTTCGCATGGCTATCCAAATTTACACAAAACCGAAGGGTACATGACCAACAACAAAAGGGTAGTCCTATACATGCCATTTCAAAGTTCAACCAAAAGTATACCGAAAGGGGCTTTGATAGTGTGGGTGACTTCGACTTCAAAATTCCCGAGTCTGATAGCTGACGAACCAAAATCTATAAAACAGAGGATTAAAGAAACAGAGTAAGCATTAAATGCTTAGTAAGTCCTGAGCAAAGAATTTAAGCACAACTGAAGTATAGCATTCATATAACTAAGCGGATAATCCCATATATACATATTCTCAAATCATTCCTACTTCACATTCCAACCCCTATATTCATACATAAGGGATCATCTTAGCCAAATACCGGAAGCTCATTACTCGACTAAGCGAATATTATTCGAAGGGAATCAACTATTCCAATGCACATACGAAACATACCTCATTGTTGGGATTTTACAAGCGTATTAACTGAAATTTTTACAACAAGATCGCTCATTCCCGAATCACATACCTTCGGAATTTAACCGGATATAGCTACTCGCTCAAATGCCTTCGGGACATAGCCCGGTTATAGTAACTCGCACAAATGCCTTCGGGACTTAACCCGGATTTAGTAACTTGCACCAATGCCTTCGGGCTTAGCCCGGAATTAGTAACTCACACAAATGCCTTCGGATCTTAGTCTGGATATAGTCACTTAGCACAAAAGCCTTCGGGACTTAGCCCGGATATCATTCGAATAACCAAGCACATATATCAATAAATCATGACACATCCGTATTTCATTTTCATTACCAAAGCTCAAACACAAGACACTTATCACACTTGCAATTTCGGCTCAATAGCCACATACAAAGAGCATGATTTTGATTTGCTTAAAACATGATCTAATCAAATCATAATCTAAGTTCTATTACTCAAAAACTTACCTTGGATGTCGTCGAATGATTTCAATGGCTATTCGACCACTTTTTCCTTCCCTTTATTGGATCTAGTTCCCCTTTGCTCTTGAGCTTAATTTAACAAATAAATTGATTTAATCATTTGAGCATCGAAAAGAGGAACTCAAGGTACTTAGCCCATATATATTCATTAGACATTAAAGTCACATACATATGAAATCATGAATCAACTCGACATATTATCCCACACTTCCTTTTAGCCGATTGTCTAAGCCAAGATAAAAGCATCAATATGCTTGCCTCTAACCGAATACATGCAACGCCAATCCATCTCATGTGGCCAAATATGCATGTCTATGTTGAGGCCAATTATATAATTAGTACCACATATAAATGACATACATTTTACTAACTAATGCATTACATATTATAACTCAATACGCATCCATCATTTACTCCATAACTAAAACACCACCATATATAAACATATACCTTGAGATGATATATATATGTCATACCAATACATCATGTGCAAATATATATATATATATATATGCAAGAGCCGAATCACAAGGCTGATTATAACCATCTCATATATTTTCATCCCATACCCGAATGCACAAGTACATTATAATAGCTTCCAACTTAATTCATCATAAATTTTCTTTTTTTTTTCATGGCCGAATGCTCATTCTACACCATTTACCTTCACAAAGCATGAATTTCATCATCCAACTTACAAGCTTACAATCTCATGAAGTTGAACCTCATAGTATCTATCAAACTCTCACTCATTAGCTTCTATCATAAACCTCCAACAACACCAAATAAACATATACTTCGTGGGTCTATGGTAGAACCAAGAAAGGAACTCATAGATATCAAGATGTAAGCAAACTACCATTATTCATCTAAGTTTAGCATGAAACACAACCATCACCCTTATTAATCTTTTATAGCCGAAAACCATACTCACCCCAAAAATCAAAATTTCAACATGGTTTACAAAAATCACTTGATATCTCACTCAATATCAACTAAAATTTCAAGAGCTAGTACAAACTTCCTTACCTTAATAGTGACCTAAGATGACCGATTGCTTCACTCCCTTCTTCTTCCTTTCAATTCGGCCAAGAAGAACCAAAGAACACAACTTCTTTTTCTTTTTTTCCTTAGAACATTTGGCCAAGAGAAATGAAAAAAGAAGGACACTTTTTTTTTGTTTTCTTTCTTACATTCACGGCAATGGGGAGGGGGAGAAACAATCACACACATTCTTTCCTTTTTCCATTTCTTTATTACCCATACTCCTTATTTTATTGTTCCTAACATGCATCACTAACATAACATGTTTGTGACATGTTTCCACTCATAGCATGGCCGGCCACTAGCTCAAATATTGGGCAATTTGACATGCAAACCCACCATTTCTATAACATGCATTAATAGGCCACTTTACATTTGCCTAGCACATTTCTAAATTTTCTCACATAAGTCCTATTTACTAAAATTCACTTACAATTAACAAAATTCAAACATGAAATTTTCACACATGCATAAGTACATATAATGAGCATCAACTAGGACGGTTAATTATTTTTTTATGACTCGGTTTAGTGGTCCCGAAACCACTTTCTGACTAGGGTCAATTTAGGGCTATCACACAGTTGTTGAATCCAATTATGAGCCTATTGTTGTCCAAAATCAAAAGAAAGTTTAACTAAGAGTTGAATCTTCCACAAAGAAGAATCTTGCTCCTATGATCCCCACTAAGGCACAACCATAGTAGAGTAGCCTTAAAAAATCAACACCTACGGTAGATACAGAACCAACACTACCTCTGAAAAGTTGTCCATTTAAGGTAAAAATTCCACCACCTCTTTACCCGTAGACATTTCAGAAGAAGCATCAAGAGGTACAATTTTAAAAATTCTTAGATGTACATAATAGTTACATATCAACATTTCGTTGCTAGAGGCTCTGGAACATATGCCGAATTATGTGAAATTCATGAAAGATATCCTCTACAAAAAGAGATGGTTGGGAGAGTTTAAGACAGTGGCTCTGACTAAGGAGTGCAGTGCATTCCTGCAAAATATGTTACCACCAAAGATAAAAGATTCGAGGAGTTTTACCATACCATGTGACATCAGTAATTCATATTGTGGTATGGCCGTATGTGATTTGGGAGTAAGCATAAATTTGATGCCCATGTCTGTGTTTAGACAAATGAGAATTGGTGAAGTCAGACCAACAATGGTGACACTACAACTAGAAAACTGATCGATAACATGTCCTAAAGGAAAGATAAAATATATTTTGGTACCTGTTGATAAATTTATTTTCCCTACTAATTTTCTTATTTTAGATTTTGAAATAGACAAAGAAGTCCCTATCATTTTGGGAAGACCTTTCTTAGCAACTGAAAGAACATTAATTGATGTTTAGAAGAGAGAACTCACTATGAAAGTCCAAGACGATAAGGTAGCCTTTAATGTTTTCAAAGCTCTGAGATACCCCAATGTAGGAGAAGAATGTTCTGGTATGGATGAGACAGAATCGTCAGTTTCTACGAATGATTTGTTGAAACAACTCTTAGCACCAGGGATGCTAAGTTACAATGATGAAGATGAAAATCAAACTGAATTGGAAGCCGAATTGAAGGGATTCATTTTGCAACCCTATTTCAAATCTTTGGAGTTGGAATCTCATGAGTATAAGTAGTTGAAAGCTTCAACTGAAGAACCGCCCAAGCTAGAATTAAAGTTACTTCCTTCGTATTTTAAATATGTTTTCTTGGGTAACTCTTCTACTCTACCTATGATTATTTCAGTTGAATTAACTGAGAATCAAGAAAGGAAGTTGATTAATGTCTTAAAGAAATTCAAGAAAGCAATCAGTTAAGTGATAGCTGAAATCTGGGGTATAAGCCCATTTTTTTACATGCACAAAATCATCTTGATGGCCAAAGAAGGTTAAAACTAATCATAAAAGAGGTAGTTAAAAAGGATATCATCAAGTGGTTAGATGTGGGAATCATTTACTCCATCTCAAATAGCTCTTGGGTGAGTCCAGTCCAATATGTGCCAAAGAAGGTGGCATCACAGTTGTAAAAAAATAAAAATAATGAGTTGATTCCAACCAAGATGGTTACATGTTGGAGAATTTGTATTGATTACCGATACAATCAGATTTTTGTAGCCTCAGAAGATCAGTATAAGACAACCTTCACATGTCCATATGGTACGTTTGCTTTCAAGCATATGCCTTTTGGTTTGTGTAATGCACTTGCTACTTTTCAACAATGTCTAATGTTTATATTCACTAACATGGTTGAAAAATTATTGAAAGTGTTTATGAATGATTTTTATGTGTTTGGAGACTTTTATAACAACTTTTTAGATAATTTGGTCAAAGTTCTCAAATGATGCGAAGAGATGAACCTCGTTCTCAATTGGGAGAAATGTCATTTCATGGTGAGAGAACGCATTGTTTTGGGACACAGAATCATAAGATAAAGAATAGAAGTTGATAAGGAAAAGATAGATGTTATCAAGAAACTCCCACCCCCAGTGTCTGTAAAGGGCTTTAGGAGTTTTCTAGGACATGCTGGGTTTTACAGGAGATTCATTAAAGATTTCTCCAAAATCTCCAAACCACTTTGTAAACTCTTGGAGAAAGATTTAATAATTATTTTTAACGATGATTTGTTTAACAACTTTTGAGGAGTTGAAGAAAATATTAATCTTAGCACCAATCATCATTACCCAAGATTGGAGTTCACCATTTAAATTGATGTGCAACACAAGCAACACAAGAGAGATGCAAAACCATGATTGATTCATTGGGTTTTGTTACTTTAAGAGTTTGATTTGGTTATATAGGATCAAAAAAGAAGTAGAGAATCAAGTGGCAGACCATCTATCTAGATTGGAACGATAAGACGGTACCCATTCATCAATTCCTATTAACGAGTACTTTCCAGATGAAAACATCTTTGAGGTAAGCCATTTCCATAATACTCTGTGGCTTGCTAATTATGCTAATTTTTAAGCCAATGGTTTAATGTCACTTGAATTGACATATGAACAAAGAAGGAAATTCCTTCATGATGTTAGATATTATTTTTGGAAGGAACCCTATTTATTTTAAAAATGTATAGACTAGATGATTTGAAGGTGTGTAGCCAAGAGCGAATTAGTCGATATTTTGTACCATTTCCATTCATCCCTGAGTATGGAACATTTTGGAGGGTCACGAACTACAACCAAAGAATTGCAAGCCAGTTTCTTTCGGCCAAACTTGTTTGAAGATGCATATGCCTAAGTGAAGAAATGTGATTGGTGCCAAAGAGTCAGAAATTTTCCTAGAAGAAATAAGATGCCACTTACTAACATTCTTGAGGTAGAATTATTTGATGTTTGGGGTATTGACTGTCTAAGTCATTTTCCTTCTTCTTATGGTAATAGGTACATCTTGGTAGCCATCGATTATGTTTCCAAATGGGTGGAAGTCAAGGCATATCTGAATAATGATGCCAAGGAGGTGATGCGTTTCTTTCAAAAACATATATTCACGAGATTTGTGGCTCTCAAAGCTATAATTAACGATGAAGGTTCCCATTTCGTGAATAAATGGCTAAAGTGGTTGTTGGATAAATATAATGTAAAACATACAGTTGCTACAGCTTACTATCTCCAGACGAATGGCCAAGCTAAGTTTGCAAATAAAGAAATAAAGGGCATACTTGAGAAAGTAGTGTGCCCAAACCGAAGAGATTGGTCCCAGAAACTTGGTGAAGCTTTGTGGGCCTACTGTACGATATTTAAAACTCATTTAGGGATGTCTCCTTACAAATTACTGTATGAAAAAGCTTGCCATTTACCCTTGGAACTTGAATATAAGGCCTATTGGGCTCTTAAGCAGCTTAATCTAAACTTGAAATCTGCCAGAGAGAAACGGATGTTACAACTCAATAAGTTAGAAGAGATAGGATTTTTCTCTTACGAGAATGCCAAAATTTTTAAAGAAAATAAAAAAGATAGCATGATAAGCAAATCCATCACTGTGTGTTCAAAGCTGGCCAACAGGTCCTTTTGTTCAATTTGAGATTGAAGTTATTCCTAGGTAAACTTAAATCCTGATGGTCAGGACCCTTTACAATTAATTAGGTTTTCCCACACAGAGTAGTTGAACTCCAAGATAATAAAAGAGGTATATTTAAGGTTAATGGTCAACGACCGAAACATTATTGGACCAGTGAAGTTGAACAGAAAAACACCTCGCTCATTTTAACCAATCCATGAATTTTTTTTCTATTGGAAGATTGTTATCTTTTTAAAACAATTAATTTTATTTTTTTGTTATTTTTTTATTTTTCATCCTTATTTTAATTTTAATTTTAATTTTAATTTTAATTTCAATTTCAATTTTATTTTAATAGGTTGTAAACAATTAGCATCTAAATAAATAAAATGAAATAATAATACTAATAAAACTCTAAAATTTGGGTTAAATTTTTAATCTAAATTAAATGAAGGTTAACTTATTATTATTATTATTTTCACTTTTCCCCCTTTTTTTTTCTCTTGTTTATTTTTTTCAGTTGGTGCCTTCCTCACTACCGCCACCATTCAGGCCATTGTTTGACATCAACCTCGCTTCGTTATGCATCAGTGCAGTAGTCGTGCCTTGTCGATCCCTTGGCAATTGAGTGATCTGCTACCCAGTAGCTTCAGTCACACCCCATGCGCAACAGAACCTTGTACCCAGTAGCACTTCTGCTCCATGCAGTAGCAGTAGTGTTCTTCAGCAAATCCCATTGGCGATTTGTGAATGACCCCTTAACCTTTGGCAATCGCTACTTACCACTCCTAGCCCGTCTTGAGGTATTTTTGGGATTTATTTTTTTCTACTAAGTGGTTTTTGTCTCGATTATTCTTTTTGAAGATAAATCAGAAAAAGAAGAATTCAGATATTCAAGATGATGAATTTCAACCTTGGTTTCGAACCTCGAGAATAAAAGCAAGATACATTAGAATATTCAAGGAAAAAACCCATGTTTCTAGAAAAGGGTTTTCAATTTGGTAATTAGTATGATGTACCAACATTCATTCGGGAAATAATTGAGAAACAAGGATGAAAGTTTTTGTGTGATATCCAGTCTTCTCCTAATGAAGACACCGTTAAAGAGTTTTATGCTCACTTGAATTCGCCAACACTGACAACGCTCCAAGTGCGAAGAAAGGAATTATCTCTATCATCAATGACAATTAATTTCATATTCAATTTACTTAATATTGATCATGATGGCTCTTTTTCCATGGTAGCCAATGCCAATAAAGAGATGATTCAAGATATTCTAAAAATTGTCATGATTCATAGAGCCAAATGGATAATTTCGAGATAAGGTACTCGCTATTGCCATAAGGAATATCTAACCCGAGAGGCAAATGTATGGTTTTACTTCATTCGAACAAGTATTGTTCCTGCATTTTTTTGTTACAATGTTTCGATAATTCAAATGATTCCCCTATATTGTATATTGACTAGAAAGTCAATTAATATGGGGAGAATATTACTTAACAAAATTCGAGAGTGTGCAATAGGAAAGACAGGTTATTGCTATTTTCCATCACTCATCATCCTAATGTGTTGCCGAATAAACATACCGATGCGAGACATTGAATATCCTTACAACAAAGGTATGATCACTGCCTATGATATCTCTAGGGCATTAGGCGACTTCACTAAAAAAAGACAGATAATTTAGATTGATGAGGATGGGATTGGTAGAACCAAAAGCCGATTCAAGAAGTACCAACCCACCTGATGATACCACACCTACTTTTATGTCTACTCAGCCTCCTGCCAATTTGATAACATAGGTAGAAATTATGGATTTATTACATCATATGAATAAGTAGCAACAAGTATACTAGAAGTATGCCAAAGTTCAAGATGAATCGAGTCAACTTGCTTTTCAAAGCTTATTTAAATCTTTTGATGTTCTTCTTGAGTTTCTAGATTCGATATTCAAGCCATGGAACCCAACTCGTGGAACCGGTCCTGAGGACTCCGGAACACCTAGGCAAGATATTAACACGGAGAAGGAGACAAACACAGACAATGATGGGTTAATAAATAAATGAGGGGGTTTTCTTTATTTAAAGACCTTTCTTTTTAGTTAGTTTTCTTTCTTTTTATTTTTAGAAACAAAAAATTTATTTTTTTATTGTTGTTTTAATTTTTTTCAAAATAAATTCTAGTTGCAATTATTTTTCAAATGTTTCTCTTATTTCTTATCTAATGAATGTTTTGAACAATGACATTGTTTCGCTTAAGTTTTGGGGGACTGGGCCTTAAATTTTTTCAACTTTTGCCTCAGTTTTTGTAGAAGATGAATTCATGTAGAAAGGTAGATAAGCAGAAAAGATGTTCAATATCAATTTTGTATGGTATGTTAGTTCAAATTCAAGTATGATCTTTTATATATTTCAAGTATTTTTATGTTAAGTAAATTATGAAATAAATGTTGATTTTGTGAGTATGTACACCATAATTGTTTTATATTCCTTGATAGAAAAAAAATTCTTTAAGAGTTCGCAAACACAACTTTAGATATGCACACATAAAATGGCAAGGGTTCGCCTATCAAGATAACATGTGAGTTAGCATAGTAAAATAAAGCATAGGTTTGCAAATATTATTAGTTTGCATAGTACCTAAGTTCACAACATGCAGTATAGTTTCGCAAACAAACAAATTTTGCAACAAGAGGTATAATACATGCATGGGTTTTCGTACTTTAATAGGGCTCGCATGCATACATGGGTTCACATTCATATATGGGTTTGCACAATTCACCTAGGACCGCGAAGTAATAAGATTATCACCAACAGGGGTACGCATGTCATTTTTAGAATCACAAACATACAAGGGTCACCGAAAACAGTACTTAGCAATAAATTAGACTCGTTTATTTTAATAGTAAATCAACGTAACACTCATGCATGAAAAATATCAATTTTAATCATAACAAAAGATAAAAAAAAATCTAAGTTATGGTTTGCAAAACAATATAATTAAAACTTTAAAGTAACTATTTGAATAACATAATCAAAGCATAATAAGTCTAAAATCTTCATAAAATAAGCTCATCACCTATTTTCCCAAGGTCACCAATATCTAGTCAGGAGTGAGCCTTGCCAAGTCATTTACCTCACCACTGCTATCTGCGACCTACTTACCTGTGAAGTAAGAGAGGAGTGGGTGAGTTCATTGCGAACTCAACGAATAATTAGGAATCAACAAGGTATGCTTGAAAACAAAGCTTAAATCAGAAAAAAAACTTAATCTTAAAAATCATTTCGCGTGCAAGGTTTGCGGGTGTGGTTGCGAGACCCAGTTCGCAGATCTTGTCAAAAAAACATAAGTTTGTAAAACATTTTCACATGTGTTACTAAAAACCAATCTTAAAAACTTAGTTTGTACTTGTTCAAAAAATAAAACTTATATAACGTGAAACACGTTCAGAAACTTGTCTTATCAGAAGGGCTGGTGAACATAAGATATGCTCTTGCCCACACTTATCAGAATGGTAGAGGAACATGAATATATTCTCGCCCACACTTATCAAAAATTTGTCTTATTGGATATGTGGATCTCAAAGAGTCCTTATAACATGTCCCATAAGTACAGCGCAAGCAATACACTCTCTTGTACACTAGCATGTCCCAGTGAATAGAGCATAGCTCGACATTCACTTATCTCTCCACATGTCCTAGGACCTTAGCGCCTAAACCACAGAAAAAGAAAGGTGAGTACTCATAATCCTTTGGTATACCAACATATCTAACATGGCTCGCAAAAGAGTATACACAAACACATATCACAGAGGGCTCACATAGGGAGCTAGGCTTGCAAGGGAGATTGCACATAATCTTATCACATGAGCTCGCATAGGGAGATTGCTTGAAAACACTTGTAAAGAGCTCACACAAAATCTCATAAAAACACAATTCATAAAATAGTTCTTAAAAACATAGGCTTGCTTAAGAGCTTGCATAAAACAAGTCTTTAAAACACATCTTAAAAACATGTTTTGAAAATAGTCCTAGAACTTGAAAGCAGGGTTTTATCGAAAACTTACTTTTGAAACTTAGTTTAAAAATAAAGTTTCTGAAAACCATCATAGTTCACACGCAAGATACGAACCTTAAATTTTCATACTGAAAATCATGATAGTGAACATACTTAATGACGACCCACTTCACTCACAGAAAACTGATAATTAAACAAGCTTGACTTTGCCTTTATCCTTACTGGTAGATGGTTCGGCTGGTTCTCATATACATAAACATACAAATTACTTAAACAAACAAAGCTTACATAATTCACACATGCAAGAGAACATGGACAGAGGCTTACTCTAGGTGCTACGACCTTGACTTAGAATAAAGATTTGATAAAAAAAATTCAATGAGAGAATCCTCATGAAATAAGGGTTATATTTATAGACCTTAGTGTCCTGGAAATCTTAGGATACCCTACTTGACTTAGGAAAGACATTACTTGCTCGTAAAGTATTCCTAAATACACTAAATCTTTATTTTCTAATTTAATTCTGACTCTATCTTTGATTGGCGAACACCCAGTTCGCAATTCAACTAGTGAGCACTAATTCACCAAACAGACTTGCTAACCTCTATTTTACAACTTACCTGGCAAACACCAGTTTGTCAAACAACCCCTTACCACATCTTTTGGCGTATGTTGCTTCATTGAAACTCTTGGCAAACTTCTTCGTGATACTCTTTTGGTGAACCCCAACTCGCTTAAATCTTGGTGAACCCCTAATTCATTGAAGCACCAGCGAACCCTCACTTTGTGAGGCCAAACATTTCAGGCCTGATCTCAGGATGTTACACATAGATCATGCATGATACAAAAATTAGTCAAGTGGCTCACTACCAAAAACTCTACTGTAGTCCCCTTTAATAAAATCTTTTTCTTAATTCAACATGCCTGAGAAGGAAAGGATAACAGAGTAAGTCCATACAAACTTAGTGAGTTCCATAAATAGCAAAAACACAAACAATATAAAGAGATACCTGGTAGACAAGCATTAATGCTCATGATGATATTCAACCTTTTAGAGAGGTCCAGTAGTTCTATACACAATACATCCAATGGCATTCACTTAACTCAGACAGACTCAACACGTTAACTTAACTTGACACACTGTTGGCCACTATCCTCCAACTTAACCATAACTTATATAACAAGCACAATTTATACACAACCTATCCTTGTGCCAGCCTCAGACCTAGAATTCAAAATCAGAGTCATATCAATCAAACTTATTCATATGCATAAACCTCATTAACTCATCATATCAGTTATGTTCTATTAAGCATGTTTTCTCATAATGTGCCAATCCGGTTTGCATTATAGTTGCCCTACCAGAGGCATCACAAACATATCCCCTTCTCCTCCGTCACATATAGTAGTTCACATATAGATGGTACTAGGCTCGTACAACAAGGAGGGTGTTTACATTGAAATATGAACTGACCATACTCACGCTGATAATACTAGTTTAACACCACTCAACTAATCACTACACATTACATTATTGAGAGGAAATACTTACCTTCACAATTAATACATCAAAAGAATTTATAATACATGGAAATAAGAAGAAACTCACTAGAGAATCGAATATAATAATCTACTCAACAGGTTATTTCCCTTGTTGCTTGGACCCTCATTAGCTTCTTGAGCTAAAAGAGAGACAAATACACCTATTAGATCATCAAACTATCGAAATTTGGCATGAGTCGATAGCATGCAACCCAGAATTAGGAAGTTTACTTCCTCACAAACATTCTAAAACCCATGCATGCATTACTGCAAACACGTAAATTCCTTTGACAATAACCTAAGGGTTTACTAGAAATTACTAGTAAACTTGTACTAACAATAGCGTCGGTTAAATAGTAGAAACTCCTCGCTAACGATTCCAACTTATAGATTTCTAAGGGTTTAACGAAAATGCAAGGAAAAAGAAGCAAAAATAAAATGTAAAAACATGATAGTTAGCCATCCTTATATAGTGGAGACAATTAGGAACAAAACTTAGTGGAAGGTTAGAGGATCCCATGATTGCTCTAGAAATTCAAGAGGAAATTAATTAAGTATCAAATCATCTATAGTACCCTATTTCAATTCTAACTAGGTCTCAACTAAACTCCAACATCACTTATAAAGTCATCGTAACATATACTAACCACGGAAACAACCCTATCAAGTTGCAAACTTACGGGTTAGGCCAAACATCTAGGGTTAGCGGATAATCTACCAGAAGAGTCCGCCAAACCCTAGAGTTCACCAAGACTTAGAGTTTACCAAATGGCTAATCTCATAGAATACGCCATAATAAAAAAAAACAAATACTTAATTAGTTTACTCATTTACTGTCGATAGTAAAAACAACTATACACCCAATAACTCGATATAGTTTTTGCTGGGTGGGCTGTTACATTTAGTTTGTATTGAACTATATTTTGATCATTTTGAATGTAAATTAGAATCCTTGACAACATAATGTTATTGTAACTCATACACGTTAATTAAGTGGTCATTGAAGGGTTATTTCATGCATATTTAATGCAACGAGTTTGTATTTAAATTGCTCTTCCAAATAAAAATGGTCTTAAACTAAAGGAATATCGCTCTGAAAAAAGAGGGTACCTGCCATAAGGATAATATTTTTTCTATAAAAAAAAGTAAATAGGTGTGTTTTCTAATCAGGTCAACCTGTGACTCTCTGTACCCAGATCTGACGATTGGGTCGGGCGTGGGGTGTTACACTTTCTCTCAAATAGAAACTAATAGAATTACAATTCCCAAAAAATAGAATTTATTCTAGAAAATAAATTTCCACTATTTATAGTGAGAGTTGGGAGAATCCTGGTTCAACTAGTAGAAGCCAAGTAATATTAATTTAATAGAAAAAATCTAGCCCCCTATTATTTAGGAAGGGTGGCAACCATAGGAAAAAAATACTAGGGTTTGTCATTTTATATGTGCTTTTTGGACTTTTAACCTAACACTTTATAATTTATTTCAACCTAATATATACTTTTCTATTTTCCAAATTAAATATTATCTGCTTTCCTAATTAAATACTTTTCTCAACCCAATTCTAATTCCATTAAAATCATGACAACTTTACCGTAAAAGAATCAATGAGAAAATATATTTAATTTTTCTATATTCAACGGATTCACAATGACTAATTAATTTAAATATATTTTCAAACTTCAATTATTTAGTTAATTAATTAAATAATAATTTGTTCAGGTTATTTCCATACTTAGTGTGAAAACTACATTCATTTTTGTATGTAACACATTTTTCTAACTTTATCATTTCTATCCATTTCTATTCATTTTATTCAACATGCAATTCTTTTCTAGTTTCAATGAACTAGCGGAGGGATTGTTTGGACACATGTGATTAGGGTTCAAATGATTTATAATTAAGTTCTCGCTTTTTGTTTACTAATTATAAACTTATTTAGTCATAAAGTCATTCTACTATAGTATCGTGACTGAGCTCTCCCTAATGACATATCATTACAAAAGCTACTCAATTAGTGCTCGTCTAATGACATTATCATAAGTGTGTTACCCTTATAAGATATCCTTAATCTCTTTGGGATAAATCTATTCTCCTAATATGATCTTATTTTATCTCATGGTAACCATTACATCTTCCTTCATGAAAAGTCAATTACTATCAAAGAGTAATTAAGTCATTTATCACAAAGACAAATGATTCGAAGCCATGTTTACTTTTCGTCTATCATGTAATGCCAATGAGAGGATATCATTTACTCATGTATTGAGTTATATGAATTCCACTATTGTGACTGATGTTACATACTACAGAAGTTGTATACCTAACGCACTAGTTTTCAATTCTTTTTTCCATTCAAACTTAGGCTTTTACTTAGATCAAAGTATACGAGTCACGCATACATAGTCCATCATCCACTCAGATTAAAGTATGTCACACTTTAAAGGTCACAAGTGAATAAATCCGTAAACGGATTTATGATCCATTCTACTTGAGTCCTGTTTGATTTATTGTCAGTCTAGTCAGTCATATCTATGTCGAGATCTTCTGAGAGTCATCTGCTATGATGCTCAAGACAAAGCATCTTTCCAATTGGACTTGATAGACGACATATTAACCTTTCAATCGTTTTACTCATTTTCGATTAGACTAAGGACATGTTCAGGTTTGTCTACTAATGTAAGTTGTCTTTTTGTATTACGACCTAACCATATAATACCACTTAGTATTAGTTAAACATTAGACAACCGGTGAGCTAATATTTTTTTTGCATGTAAAAACCATTGAGGATAATGTACAAAAGATATTAGTATATTTCATGAATAATTTTATTAACCAATCAGTTCGAAAAAATTTTAAGTGTACATAGACAAAAATGCTACACTTAGGGTACCAAATCCAACACAAGCAGGCATAAATACTTCTATATGTGTAAACATATTTTATCTAACACTTCATAATGGTGCACACAAGTGTCAATATGTAAATATGCACATAATTGCCAAATGCTTCCTCTAACTCAAAACACATCATATGACATGCCAGCTATACAAAAACCTTATCCAATATTGTTTAGTAGGGCCAAAACAAGTGTAACCTTTCCTTTGTGCAACTTGGCCTTGCCTTTTTCCCTAGACTTTGCATTGGCCTTGGCCTTACCCTTGCCTTATATCCTTTTGGCCATCGGAATTGGCTTAGGTGAAAGCTTCTTCATGTTACTTTCAATAGTTCATAACATGCTAAGTAAGTTAGGCAAAGTTATGTCAATCTCATTCATATTGAACTTGAGGAAAAATTGGCTATATCTAATCAGTGGCCAACTTTCGGCCCATAAGGAATCCTAATTTCTTAAGGCTTTCAATATAACCTATATTCTTGAGAAAATGGGTTCCCAAAGAAGCTCTTCAGCCATTTTGCATTGAAAATGGCTTTAGAGGTCTCATACCTCTCTTGACTGCTTTCCCCTGATATAGTTGTTTTAGGTGCTCGATCAAATCGAGCGAACCATGTTCTTATGTTACTTCTGAAGCTCAGGAGTTATAGTGGCAAGCATTAGACATCCTATGTCTAACACGTCACCAGGATGCTTCTTATGAACAACTTTCTCAGCCCAAGTGGTAGCCGTTACCAGTAGCTCAGGGATGGGTTCTTTAATGACATAGAATTTCCATTCATGTTTGAGGACAATCCTCAAGTTACGGTACTAGTCAAGGATATTTAAGCCATTCAATTTTTTCGTCCTGATTTACCATAACTTGCTAGGTAAATTAAGTCCTTTTTGACATTTAATGAGCTTGTACTTAAGCATTTTATGGTTTTATTTTATACTTTTCAGTATTTATTAGATTTTTTACCTTATAATCCAATTTTATGCATTTTTAGTGTGTTTTTGGACCTAAATGGAAAAAACCATGCCTTTTGGAGTTTAACATTGAGCTTGTGTAGGAGGTGGCTAAGGTAAAAACTGGAAGAGGTCTTACTGCTATCCTCCAAGTTGCAACACTAGATCCTTTGTGTCATGACATTGAAGCATTCTATCATTCTAAAGACTTGAATTTCAACAAGTATAACATTATAGGTGAACTGCTGATGGAGTTGTGACTTCGAGTTCTAGGTTGTGACATTGGGGGCAATCCCCACTATTGAGGGATCCCGCCATCCAAGGGGTTAGATTCGTGACACCGATGCTACCAAACATACCTGGGAGGAAATTGTTGGCAAGGTCGCAATACTATTGTTTAGATGTCGTGACATCAAAGCTCGATGAGATAAAATCTGCAAGGGTATTCCTCAATCAAAATAGGCCAAATTAATTGTTAAGCATGGGCAATTTTGCCCATTCTAGGTTAAATTTGTCAGGAGTATATAAGAAACTTTTAAAAACACTTTTAAACGAACTTTTCCATTAGGCTAGTTTTAAATTAAGTTGCTACTGTGTTTTAGTTTAATTTTCTAAAACTTTTATCTTCCTCAACTCAAATTACTATGTCCATATTATTTTTTTCATCTCATATTATTTATCTAATATATGTCATATTTTGAAAATACTACATATTCAAACATAAAAAAGAATAAAAAACTTCATTTAACAATTGAATTGCAATTATTCTTAAAAAAAAGAAGTAAAACTTCAATATTTTTTTTATATTGTTGATGTTTATTTTATGATCTATATTTAGGATTTATAGTTAATTTTCTCAACGATATTTTTTTTAAATTTCAAATTTACATATATTCTAATATGCTATATTACTTCAACTAGCATTTATTAATGTAGAATTTCAATTCAAAGAAGGACCCTTGGGATATTTTAAGCTCGTGGTGGTCACATTTATTTTTTCGAAACCTGGTGTTGACATTTTATTCCAAAATAGCGCAGATGGAACAAAAAAAAGCCTAAGAATTTCAATTTCAAAGCAACTTGGGGTGTGATTTTAAACCATGTTAAATAGGCTGAGCTGAGCACGTTAGGATTGAACGAACAAAAAAGAAAGAAAAGGTCATCATTTTTCGGTGTTGAAATGTGGGCCACACCCACCCGTAAAAAGGACCGTTGCCTTGCAGTGGCTCTCCTCCGTCCTTTCTTTAAAAAAAAAAAAATCTTACTCATTCAAATTTCAAAAGTTCAAAATGAAGGGAACAAAATACGATAAATAATGAAAGAAAGCTGCAAGTGCCACCATTACCCTTCTCTTAAAATCGGAGATCTCTTTCAGCATACAAAACAATCCCTTCCCATTCATCTTCTCTTCAAATTTCAAACCCTCTTCCTTCCAACTTTCTGGCATTTTGCAATCAACCGAACCTTAGTGTTTTTCTCTTGAGAATGTAGTGATTTTTTCTCTTGCTTCAGCAGCTTGTCTTACAACATCTTTCCTTCTTCTAAAGTCTTTACAATGAGAGAAGAAAACTCATTTGAGAACAGAGCCAAAGCATCAAAATTTGGTGATCAAAATCAACTCCCAAAATCTCTGCACACCAAGACTATTACCAATCAATCCAAGCCCAAGTCTTCATGGGGTTCACACATTGTGAAGGGCTTCACAGGCACAGCTGACAAGAAAACCAAGGTTCAAACCATCACTGTCCAAACCAAGAAACCTCCTATATCAAACACTGATGTCCCCACTGCTAACCCATCTCTGCATTCTCATTCTAGAGTTAAAAGGTCCCTCATTTCTGATTTATCTTGCTCTGTCAGTGCAACCCAAGTCCACCCTCAAGTCTACCCAACTCACCGGAGGCAGTCCTCTGGTTCTCGAGATCTCTTCATCGAATTAGACCACGTTAGGAGCCTTCTTCAGGACTCTAAAGAAAGGGAGCTTAAGCTGCAAGCTGAGCTTGCCGAGTGGAAGACAAATGTTAAAGTTCTGGATCTCCAGACCCAGCTTGAAACAAGGAACATTGAAGTAGATAATCTTTCACACAGAGTTGGGTCGTTGGAGTCGGAGAAGACCAGCTTATGTGGTCAACTGGCAACTTTGACTTCCATTTTGGAAAGGAATGAGGAAAATTTGGAAATCTCAAAGGAACCGCAATCGATTAGGGATCTTGAAATGGAAGTTGTGGAGTTGAGGAGGTTGAACAAGGAGTTACAGATGCAAAAGAGGAATCTTGCTTGCAAGCTTTCATCTTTGGAATCCCAGTTAGCTTCTCTTGCCAAAGCCAATGAGGTAGCTTCGTTAACTTTTTTCTTTCTTTTTCTAATTCCTCTGTTTGGTTGGTGAATCAAGAAGATGATTGATTTGTTTCTTTTCTTTTTCTTCCTTTTGCATTAACTAACTGATTTTTCTATTTCCTTGCTTCATATCTTGGTTTTATCAGAGTGATGTTGTTGCCAAAGTTAAAGCTGAGGCATCAATGTTAAGGCATACCAATGAAAACCTGAGTAAACAAGTGGAAGGTCTACAAATGAGCCGGTTGAATGAAGTTGAGGAGCTTGCATACTTGAGGTGGGTTAATTCTTGTTTACGAGATGAACTACGAAATTCATGCTCAACAATGAATTCCGATAAAGCATTAAGTCCAGTTAAAAGCAAGGTTGAATATGGAGGCTCACCGAATTCCACAAGCAGTAAGAGCTCAGAACGCAGTAGTGCAAGTATAAAGAGATTAAATTTAATTAAAAAGATGAAGAAATGGCCTATCACTAGCCAGGAACCTTCCAGTGTAGAGTATGCAGCTAATGTTATGGACAAGGAGTGGGTGCATATAGAGGAGCTGAGAAGTCCTGGAAGAAGACATTCTATAAGTGGATCAAAATGTTACATACAAGAGTTGGTACCAAATAAGAGAAGACAATCTGATGGTTTTATGTGTACCAAAGAAATGGAGAAGGAGGCTGAGCCAGTAAGTTCTCAAAAGCCTGCTGCTTCAGCTTCGTTGGATTTTGAGAGAAGGGCTTTGAGAATTCCTAATCCTCCTCCCAGGCCTTCCTGTTCGGTCCCTAGTGGACCTAAAGAGGAAAGTTGTACACAAATTCCACCACCACCACCACCTCCCCCTCCAAAGTTTTCAGTGAGAAGTAGCACTGGTGTGGTGAAGCGTGCCCCGCAAGTGGTCGAGTTTTATCATTCTCTCATGAAAAGGGATTCTAGAAAGGATTCCACAAATGGAGGAATATGTGATGTGCCCGATGTTGCAAATGTTCGTAGCAGCATGATCGGTGAAATTGAGAATAGATCATCACACTTGCTTGCTGTAAGTGCTTGGATTTTGTTTATGTTAATGATTTCAGCTCCCAAGTTGCATTTTCTATTTGTTTTCTGCCCCTTGGGAAATATAGGGACCAAAGTAAAACTGACATTCATATAGCATGGTTTTTGGAGGTGATGATGTTCAAAATTTGTATTAACATCTTATTAGTATAAGATATCGAACTTGGTTCATTCTTTATGCAGATAAAGGCGGATGTTGAAACTCAAGGAGAATTTGTGAATTCGTTGATAAGAGAAGTCAATAATGCTGTTTATCAGAACATTGAAGACGTTGTAGCATTTGTTAAGTGGCTTGATGACGAACTTTGCTATCTAGTAAGTTGCTAAAATTATTGAAGTTTTACTAACTTTGACATAACTATGTTACTTTTTATTCTTCATTCAAAAAAAAATAAAAATTATTTATCTGATTTCGATATGGGTATGGAGACATGATTCTCCAAAAACACTTACACTAGAGTTCAAGCAACATAGATGCATCGAGTAAATGATTTTGCTAGTTAGCCAAGTGTTGCTAATGATTTTATCTAGTATGCTTAAAAAGAGACATCATGGAAATATATCTTTTCAAGGTTGATGAAAGGGCAGTGTTGAAGCACTTTGCTTGGCCAGAGAAAAAAGCTGACACATTGCGAGAAGCAGCATTCGGATACCAAGATCTCAAGAAATTGGAATCTGAGGTGTTATACTACAAGGATGATTCCAGGATGCCTTGTGATATTGCCTTAAAGAAAATGGTTGCCTTGTCTGAGAAGTAAGAATGTTGAATCTTTTCTTGTGAAAGAAAAACCAAACAATTTATGCAAGTTGAAAATCTCTGTAAATTTCTTTTTGAATTAAATTCCCAGGATGGAACGTACTGTTTATAACCTCCTACGTACAAGAGAGTCATTGATGCGCAACTGCAGGGAATTCCAAATTCCCACAGACTGGATGCTTGATAATGGGATTATGAGCAAGGTACTTGGAGTTGTAATTTTCCATATGCTTTTCTACATATAAATAAGCATCATATGTGACAGGAGGCTTAATTTCTGTTGACTTCAGATTAAGCTTGGATCAGTGAAACTGGCGAAGAGGTACATGAAACGGGTAGCCATGGAACTGCAGGTGAAGGCAACCTTGGAGAAGGATCCTTCAATGGACTATATGCTACTTCAAGGAGTCAGATTTGCATTCAGAATACATCAGGTTGGTTGTACCCTTTAGTTTGATGCATTGTACATGAGTAAATCGTGTTTTAGCGTTTAAAACACGTAGAGTGACCCATGTGGTGGTTTTATGGGTGCAGTTTGCAGGAGGATTTGATTCTGAAACAATGCATGCATTTGAGGAACTCCGGAACCTTGCCAACCTCCTTAACAAGAAGTAGTAGTAGTAGTAAAGGTGATTTTTGTTTTCTTGATGCATGTTGATGCTAATAGTGATGGCTTACCATCTCGGTGAGGATTTAAAGTGTGGAAAGAGAGTGTTTTGATTTGAATGTTGATGGCAAAGCAGCAGCAGTATGGGTTGTGTGACAGGATGGAGGGTGTGAAGTTTGTCAGAAGAAGAAGATGATGATGATTGGATGGACTGAAGGATAGCTGTTGCTGCTGTGCTTCATTTTTCTTGGATAGCACTACAGGGAAAGGAAAACGGAGCTTTGGATTTTAAAGAAAATCAAAGAATGATTACGGTTAATTTACCATTGCTACTAGACTTCACTATATTTTTGGATTTTGTTACTCTTCAAAGGTAAAAATAAAACATAATTAATTTGAGTAAAAATAATCAAAATTTAGAAAATTAAAAAATTAAACATTTTAGCAAATAATAAATAAATAAAAAGGTTTACTAAAATGATTTCTATGACATTCAAAAATATCATGTTTGAAGGCATAAAGAGAGGCAATATAAGTACGAATTTTATAATGGATTGTTGGATTATAATTTAAGGAAGAATTTAATTTATGAATTTTTTACTATGGTACCTATTTTTTTTATCTAAAGTACATTCAAATTTTCAATTTAGTTAAAATATGCTTTCATTATATATTTTAGTTATTTTATTTGATAGAAATTAAGAAATAATTTTTATAATCAATACAAAGCATTACATGACGTGTTTATGTAAAGATATTTTTTTATTAAATGTATATATACTTTAAATATATAAAATGTAATTATATAAAATTTAGAAAAAATTACAATAATTGAACATAAATTAGTTAAAATTAATAATATTATTAAAAATAGAGTAAACTACCAAAATAGTCATTTTTATTTGTTTCAGGTTATATTTTAATCATTAATGTTTGAAATGTTACGTTTTAATTACTTATGTATGTTTTTGTTACAAAATGATCACTTTGCCATTAAGATTTATTACTTCCCAAATGGCAATCTAACCTAGTACTTAAAATGGGTTTTAAATACTAACATGATAGGGGTGAGCAAAATTCAATTCGACTCGAAAAAATTGAAAAAAACTTGAATTTTGAATTAAACGAATCGAGTTATTCAAGTTATTCGAGACAACTTGAATTTTATTTCGAATTTCGAGTTTGAATCGAGTTGAGTTTTCGAATTCGAATAACTCGAATAATTCGAATATCAAACTATAATATTTTACATTTTTACCCTAAACTCTCAAACCTTTTTACTTTTCTATCAAAACTTTTGCTTCCAACTTTCCCCCAAAACTTTTACTCTCCTCCACTCTCATTCCAACCCCCCAATCTACCCAAAATCTATTTCCTATAAAATTTTACTCTTCTATTTACTTTTTCTCAAAATTTTACTCCTAAAAACTTTCAAAACTTTTTATTTTTCCCCAAATTTTTTACTCTCTCCCACTTTCCCCCTAAAACTTTTACTCCCTTCCCATCCCACCTTCCATTTACCCCAAACCCATCCCCCCTCCCAAATTTTTTTTAATATTTTCCCTCCAAAATTTTACTCCCCATTTTCTTTCTTTCAAACTTTTATTCCTCAAAACTTTTTATTTTCCTCCTAAACTTTTACTTCTCATCATTTACTCTCAAATTAAAAATCAACATTATCCAAAAAATATCACTAAACATAAATAGTAATAATTTTATTTATATATACTATTAATATTATTAAATTAAATTTCACATTTTATATTATTTATATTATTGAATTGTTTAGTCATATTAAATATTTATATTAAAATTGATTTATTAATTATGCTATAAAATATTCGTGCTAAAATTTTATATCGGTATCAATTTCACATTTTATATTTAAAATAACTTTTATTAAAAAATCACATTTTTACATTTAAAATATTTTTTAATTCCAAAATACATAGTGACAAGAATATGAAGATAATTGAAACAACTAAGCAAGCAAAGAAGCTAACCTGTATATAAAAGATTACTAAATAAATTATGAGGTGATGAAAGTTAATAAAAAATTTGATTAAGCTGGACAAATTTTATTATGATAGGTGACAGTGGTTACAAGGACCCAAAATTATTTTTTAAAATTTAACTCGAACAAATATATTCGATTAGATTCGATTCAAATTCCATCTCACTTGACTCGATTCGAGAAAATTTCAAATCAAATTAGGATGATGAAATATGATTCGTCAACTCGATTACTCGAAATTTTTTCATTCGATTCGAGCGAACGCTCACCCCTAAACATAGATGTCCAGCCAAGTAAATTAATTGATTTTTTAATTAAAAAAATCTAATTAATTAATTTTTCTAAATTAATTAAAGGAAAATGATAATTTGGTTTCCAGAAATAATCAAAACCAATGTATCATATTAATCCTTGAATTGGAAAAAAAAAAAGAACCCTTGGTCTCCTTTTTTCTTTTAGTTTTGTTTCCATTTTGACTGAAAAACCATTCATTTTCATAGTCATCTTTGTTAAATCGAAATAGTAGAAATTAAATTGAGTGCTCCATCAACCAGTTGATTTTTTTTTATTCAAAATAGAAGAACAAAGGATCGATTCAATGGAAGGTCCAAGCATGGATTATAGTAAGTAATGAGTTTTTTTTTGTTTTTTACCTGAGTTTTGGATTTAGATATTATGGTTTATTTTGCAAAAAAAGGTGGTCCATCTTTTCATGTTTTTTTCTGTATATGTTACAGACAAAAAGGACATGCTTCATTTATGCATGGTTCTATGTTTATTTGCAAAATCCAAATCATTCTCTCCTTTCTCTTCACCCTCTCCAAGTTTCTCACTTTCCTTATCAGTCCAATAATCAACACCTTTGCATGAGGTGCCATAGGTGGATCAAACTAATAGAAAAAAATGACAACAATGCCTTCTCCCATTTCCATAATTTGGGCACTCAAAACATCTCTTACCTGGATTTTCATTCAACCATGAAGTTTTCAACATAGCTGGCCAACCACAATAGTAAGCAAGTATAGAGGTTGGTGTGTCCATCTCTTCTTCTTTTCCGTCGTTCTATTCTACTCTACTATTCTCTTATGGTAACAAAAAGACCCCAACCGTTGCTTCTTTTTAAACTGGAAAAAATTAGGGTTTAGGGCAAAATTTTGAATTCTATCAACATTTTAACTTTTCTCATCTCAGTTGGATATCCATGTTGGCATTTAAAACTCATTTTAATTGTCACGTTAGACTGTCATTTGGGAGGTAACAGATCCTAACAGTAGAGTGACAGTAACACCCCTAACCTGTCTCCGTTGTCGGATTAGGGTTGTAGAGCATTACCATACAAATTAGAACATTTAACTTCAAAACAAAAAAAAAAATTGTGTAACATAATATAATAATAGTAAAAATACTCTTACGAGGCCTTAAATCGAGCCTTCAGGGCCCTAAAATAGAATAATTAGGGATCAATTTGAAACAAAACAGAAAATTTTAGAAAAACCTGAAAACAGGGGTCACACGACTGTGTGGCTAGGCCGTCTGACATAGCCCAGACTGTATGGACATTCAAAGTCTGGACACATGGCCGTGACCTAGCCTGTGTGTCCACTTGTGTGGGTATTTGAAATAAGGCCACATGGCAGTGTACTGGACCATGTGTGCATTCGATGTTGAGTCACACGATCGTGTCGCAGGTTGTGTCTTAGACCGTGTAGCATACTAACTTGAAACACATGATCGTGTGGGTGATTGTGTGCGGCACACGGTTGTGTGACAGCCCAAGTCCTAGGCTGTGTGCAGCATAATTTGCCACTAAAACAAACCAAAACATTAACCTTTTATTGCACAACAAAGCATACCATTTCCAATAATTTTCACATTACCAAAACACTCATACCGAAAGCATACCAAAATCAACCAACTTAGGTGCCTAACCAATATACCTTCAATTGACACCAGAATTTAACACATCAACTTGAATCAATTCAACATTTCAAGTCCATTCATTAAACATAAATCATATATACCAAATAACCATTTCAAAAGCACACCATTCAACTATATTTTACCTACTTTTATATGAGCATACATAAATGTCACATACCATATGTTTTCACTTTCATTTGCAATTCATCAACTAAGGACATTAAGACACATATAGGCTTGGTGTAAACTCAAGACAAACCAAGTTATCAAATCAATATTCAAGCTCTATTACATGTTAAAGCACACCTATATCATTTAATCTAAATTTCTATCCAATGTACCCTCATTGGTACTAGAAGTTAACATCCAAACCAACTCATGCTTAATGCCATAAATTCATATTTTAAACTTACACCACACATCACACATCACACATCTACCATTTAGCCACTTCATTCACACTTCAATGAACTAAAAGCCATCTAAATAACAAGGCATTCACAAGTGACTAAAACCCATACTTACATATACATTTATAAGTCAACATCAAGGCATATAGGCAAATAAATTTAAACCATATCACATTGGTAAATATCATAAAATAAACTCCTATTACATGCCATTTATAACTGCTAACCAAAACAACCAAAACTACCAATATGATGAATGGATAGTGTGATGGTGCTCCGACGAGATTCCAACTAGTCGAGCTTTTCAATGACCTATAAGAGAGAGAAAAATAACTATGTAAGCAACTAGTTCTTAGTAAGCCCGTATAACGAAAACTTAAACTTACCAAACACAAAACGATTAAACCATTAAACATTGCTCATTAGATCAGATGAATATTCTTCTTTTCTGTCCACAACACTTCACATATAATAGATACATTTGAGAATATATTAACCAATGAAACATGACCCATATCATGTAAAGGATTTCTATATATAAATCATCCATCATATAATCCATTTGTTACCTTTTTCCTTCAAATTATACATATTAAATTTTCCATTCCATATTCTTAATAACCTAGCTCATTTCATATACGTACCTTTTCGTTTTAAACCTTAATTACCTATTAAACCAAATGAAACATTATCGAATACTCAAAAAATACTCAGATAACCATTTAATTCTCTAAACACACTACAAACATAATTAGATGACATATTTATAAACACATATGAAACATATAATAACACCAATGCATTAATATTCATTATCAAACTATACTAATCAAAACATTCATCTCATTTTCATACTTATGATACATACCTCACCAGAAACATGTTACATGAATAGCGAATGGTTGAAGGATGAGTTACCGACCTTTTCATTGCGATCCTTTTTTGTAACAGGCCATTTTTAGTGAAATCAGAATAGTGGTTTCGGGACCAAAAATTTGATGAGTAAATTATTATTTTAATGCCTATGGGATGTTATAAAGTTTTAAGAAATTATGATGTTTGCATGCTTAAGTACGTAAAAAGGATTAAATCCTAAAAAGTGCAAAAGTGGAGTTCTAATATCTAAAGGTGTTAAATAGCTATGAAACTTAAATACGGGTGACTTAAATGGTAATTAGACCATTTAATGTGTTAGTGGAATTTTATGGACATAGAATTAAGTGTTTTTAAAGTTAAAAATGAAGGTTAATTTGGTAAATTTATAAGTAAGTTAAATTAAAATAATACAAACAATTGTATAATCTTTCTAAACAACCTTCTTCACAGAACCTCCATTTTTTTCACCTTGAAGGTTCGACTATGTCCAAGTGTTGCATGTAAGCGATTTTTGATCCCATTTTTAAAGATTTCTATGTTTTTGAAGTCATTATAGCTTAATCTAGTTAGTTTCGTAATTGTTAAAGATTTAGGGTTTTTCCATGAATATTATTGCATGATTCTTAATGTTTTATGAAAGATAACGAATCCTTGTTAATAAATAAACAAGTTTTGTAAAGTGATTTTTGATAAAATTGTCATTTAGGGACTTATTTGTAAAAATGATAAAATTTCATGGTGAAATTGTGAAATGATGGTTTGTGTGAATTGATATAGATCCCTAGTGAATTTGGCTAGCAAGAGTTAGGGATTAAAATGCTTAAATTTCAATGTATGAGCTTAAGGACTAAATTGTAAAAAGTTAAAATGTTAGGGGCAAAATAGTAATTTTACAAAAATATGAAATATGAACTGAATTGAATAATAGAAGAACTAAATGTATTGAATTTATCTATTTAGATCAGGATAGACCATGTATGGATCTAGATCGAGGATAAGCTAAAGTGTAATAGCCCGATTTAGACCCTATTCGGAACGGTGGTTTCGGGACCACGAATCTGAGTCAAAAAAATATTTAAAAATTATTTTCTATGTTTATTATGTGTGAATTAATATCTGTAAAATTTTCGTGTTCTAATTTTATTGTTTGAATGCCGATTTAATAAAAGAGCTTAATCGCGTAAAATGAAAATTTGATGGTTTAATATGTAAGGGCTGAATTGTGAATGTCTTTGTAAATTGATGTGTTTAAGATGCAATTTTCCCATGATAACATTTAATGGATGGTAGTGACCTTATAATATAATGGTTTTATATTTTATTATAAAGGTTAAACTTGTAAAATGCTAAATTATATATGTTATAATAAAAAAAATTAAAAGGCCATGTTAATATATTCATACTTTTGACCGAAATAACAAAATAAAGAAAGAAAATAAAGCTTAGGGCATTCGACATTGTTGAAGCTTGATTTAGGTATGTAACTAGCTCGGTTTTTGATAATTTTTACATTTTTGAGATCGTTACAGTGTAATGTACAAAGCCCATGCTTGAATTTTTGATTTTGATGAATATTTTGAGTTATAAAATTGATGAATAATTGAGCTTTGTGATGTTAGTTGATGAAATATGAAAGATATATTTTGGATTAACATGTTTTGTATTGGAATTTTTGATGATTTTGAGTAATTAGGACTAAATTACAAAAATAATAAATTGAGGGACTAAAATGTAAAATAAATGAAATTTATAGACTTGTATGAACACAAGGAACATTCTGCCTAAGCATGGTGTGTGAAAATTTTGCATGTTTTGTGTTTTGTGCAATTTGGACTAAATTGTAAAAAGTGTAAAATGTGAGGGATAAAATCATAATTTTCCCATTTATGTGTGTTTAGACTAAATTGAGTGAAAATATGTTTGAATGAGTTTAGTTTGAATATTTTTAGATCAAGAACTAAAGAAATCGGATTTAGATCGGGGGAAAACCAAAGTTGTCGATTAGTCGTCCCATTCTAAATATCATTGTCCGAGGTAAGTTTATAAGCAAATAGATGTTACTTATGTGATTAAATACGAACTATAAATGCTTAAATGAATAATGTGATATTATATATATGGAAGCCGAATATGTATAAGCTTAGAAGCTATGTGTACGAGTTCAATTTGATTGAGTTACGACGTTTGAAAGCCCTGTATGAACCTTAGGAATAGCAAGGACACATATGTCATGACATAGGATTTTCTATGTTTTCATGTAAGGGCACGTCTGGGACGTTGGCATCGGTATGTGATTACGTGTAAGACAATGTTTGGGACATTAGCATCATATTTGATTCATGTAAGACCCTGTCTGGGACAGTGGCATCGATAAGTGATGACATGTAAGACCACGTCTGGGACGTTGGGATTGTACGATATGCGTGATTATCCTAGTATCATATTCAATTCCTAATGGTTTAACGGGTAATTATAAGTTGTGATCAAATGAGTAAATCGAGCTAACTGATCAGGTATGTGATAGTTGATTACCTATTTAAAAATAAGGTAAGTTAGTTATTTGGTATGTGATGAAAAACATACATGATGCTAGTGTGAATATATATGTACATGTGAAGTATATTCGACCACATGTTATGTTTAAGTATGTGATATTAAAATTTGATTCATAATTATATACATACAAGTGTTTTAATATTCGGTTATATATATTGATAATATGACTTTGAAAGTGTATGATATTTTGATAATAGATATATGTATATTCGGCCAAGGTAAAGTTCATCTATGAAATTATATGTTGTTTATGAAACTTTAAGCTTGAGGTTAAATGTGATTGTGTTATTATAAATTGGTTTAATTAAATTGAGTTCCTTATTTGCTTATGACTTACTAAGCTATGATAGCTTACTGTGCGTATTTGTTTACCTCTGTTTTATAGATTTTTGGATCAAGTTACGAGCTCGGGGATTGTCGGCAAAGTCTAGCACACTATCAACTGTTTTCATTATTCTATAAGTTTGAAACTTTGAACATATGGCATGTATAGGCTTGATATATTAGTATGTTTGGTTTTGAATTTGTATATATCTTAGCCATGCGAAAATGGCTTAATCTTGATATTAATGCTTATATGTGTATTCAGTTATGGCATAGGATTGTTATTAAAGTATATTTCATGGCATATATATATGTATGGTATTTGGCTATATGGTTCAGCTTGATTATTAGGTTAGTTGATGATTTATTAATTTGACAAGGGATAAATATATTATGGTAAGTATATTCCATGACATGTTTGAATGGTGTTTTGGTTATATGATTTAGTCGAGTATTGATATGTATGACTTATCAATTAGTCATGTTGATAAATTTAATATAAGGCATGTATGTGGTAGTGTTTGATGGCATGTATGTGGTAGTGTTTGATCACATGATTCGATAATGAGAATTGCTCAATATGGTGTATATATATATTGGCTTATTAAGTGATGTTCTGGCTTATTACATAGTATATAAAATTTGTATGATTTTTGTGGTTAACTTTACTACCCGAATTGATAAGAAGTAAGTTGGTTTTGTGTTAAATTTTGGTATAATGCATAGTATGTATAATTAACATGATTGGATTCGCCATTTGTACATATAAATTAGGGTGAATTGATTTGATTTCAAGATTATATTATAAACATGTTGAATTGGTTATGTGACTAGCTATTAAGTGAACTAAATGCATGATTATATTCGGGTGGTAATAAGTTTAGTTAATAAATTATGCCTATGTTGGTTGTGAAATGATCAACTTTGTTTGATTAGAAAATGTTTATTTAAACTTGTGGTTGAATGGCATATTTTGTATTATATATATATATATGATTAATCTTGGTAGCCGAATAGGTGAGCAAATGAATTGTTCATGTATTTGTAATTTTTTCATGATGTTGGCATATACATTTTGGTATGTTTGATTTGATAATTATGCTTTGAAATGGTTTGTAGTTTGTTTGAATATATGTTGATTGACATAATGGTTTGATTACAAGAATTGTTAAACTAAAGTTACAAATGTATACATTAGAATATGATTTGACTGACTGTGTGAATAAATGAATGTTGTATCTTTTTCGGTAATGCCTCTTAACCCTATTTCGGTGATGGATACGGGTTATGGGTGTTACATTTGATTTTTATAAGAGCTACGGTTTAGTCGATTCTAGGACTAACGTAGTGCATGTGAGTCTAGCTATACATGCCATATTTTATACCGCGATAGCGTGATGACTTCTGACATTTGAAAATGTGTTTTTGTATAATAAATGGATCCTGATAGAGCCATAGCTGATGATGTCGAGGGTATAGCGCCTACTCCCGCACAAGGGATAGTGTCGGTTGATTCTCGACCGATTTCGAGTAACCAAGAGGGAGAGGCTAGACAAGCCTTTTAGCAAATGATGAATGACTAGTTTACTCAATATATCTGGACGAATCCGGCTGCACAACAACCTCCGCCCCTGACTAATCCTTCTCCGATGCCTGCTATATCTCAAGTGAGTGATCCGTTGAGATTACATAAGCCTCCTGTTGATAAAATTAGAAAACACAGGGATGAGGAATTCAGAGCTACTGATGATGATGATGCTGAGCGAGCTAAATTCTGGCTTGATAATACTATCCGCGGGTTTGATGAGTTATCTTGTACCCTGGATGAAAGTCTAAAATGTGCCATATATTTTCTACGAGACACCGCATATCACTGGTGGAATACACTAGTATCGGTGGTTCGAAAGAATGGGTGACTTGGGACTTCTTCCAGATTGAATTTCGTAAGAAATACATCAGCTAGAGATTTATCGACCAGAAGCGCAAAGAATTTCTGGAATTGAAATAGGGTCGCATGACTGTGACAGAGTATGAGCAAAAATTTGTGTGACTCAGTCGATATGCTCGAGAGTGTGTTTCAGCCAAAGCTATAATGTCTAAAAGATTCGAAGATGAGTTGAACGAAGACATTAAACTACTAGTTGGCATACTTGAAATAAAAGAGTTCGTAGTACTGGTTGAGCGAGCATGCAAAGCTGAAGAGTTCGGGAAAGAGAAAAGAAAAGCTGAATTTGAAGCTAGAGATTTGCGTAAAAAATCGTCGGGTAAAACATTTCAGTCGGCATCAAAGAGATTCCAGGATGATTCTAGCCGTTCAAAGGCTATTGCATGTTATACTAGACGTGATTGAGATAGACCACCTGTGTGCTTGAGAGCTACCTCAGTAGCTAGTGTTGGTAATGTTAAATCGAATCAACCCGAGTGTAAACATTGTGATAAATGACATCCCGGCAGTTGTAGATTGCATGATCGGGTGAAACGGCCCAATTGTGGGCCTAGCCAGAAAAGTGGTTTCGGAACCACTAACCTGAGGTCGGAGAAATTATTTTTAATATTATTTTATGTGTGATGACATGTTTATAAAGATGCATGAAAATTTTGGTGAATTAATTTTAGCGTTTGTGAGCTTAATTGCGAAAAAAGACTAAATCGCATAAAGTGAAAAAAGTATTAAATTGATAGTTAAGGGTGTTAAATTGTCATGTATCTTAAATTGGGGGTATTTAAAGGACAAATAGACCCTTAAATTATAGCTTGGCTGACCATGAGACAAAGAAATTAAATGGTCAATATGTTAGGTATTTGATGACATAATATGTGATAAAATAATTACCCTAAAGCTTAGCCTTCATGTTTTTCATCCATCCTTTCTTCTTGATTGAAAATATCAGCCATTAGAGGAGTTTTTGAAGCTTGAAAATTTTAGCCACTTAATCTCTCTACAAGTAAGTGATCTTGATGGTTTTCTTGATGATTTTTGTACTTTTAGAACCCTTGTAACAAAAGCTTTCAAATGAGGGGGCTATTTTGCAAAGTGGTTGAAAGTATAGGGTTTTACCATGAGTGTGTTCATGTTGTTTTCTAAAATTTTATAGAAGAAAATGAGTTACGATAGTGTAATAAAAAACTTTTGTGAAGTAGTTTCCATAAAAACCCTAACTAAGAACCATTTTGCATAAGTTGTAAAATAGGTGATAAATGTGTGAAATAATGAGAACTGTGGGCTGCTTTTAGTATAAAAAGTGATCGGCTAGGCTTGGTTAGCGAGAAAATGTGATAAAAATTAATTTTCGAACCTAGGGGTAAAATGGTTATTTTGTGAAAGTCTAGGGGCAAAACGGTCATTTTGCCTAATTATGAATTTTCGAGTGTCTAGAGTAATTTGCTGATGAGATAAATAAATTTCTATAACTTTAGATCAAGAATTACAAAATTTAGGCCTAGACCGGGGAAAAGCAAAGCAAGTGGACTAAGTAGAATTAGTCGTCTACATTTTGTAATATGATGTAAGTTGTATGTAAATAATACAACTACATTGTTATTATATGTGTTTGAATTGATATAGAATAAATTGCTTAATTGTGGTAATGAAAATACATGATGATAATTGAGATAATAGAACTCCCAGGTGAACCTTAGGAACAAATTGGATATTCATACCATGACATTTGGATCATTTGTGCGCTAGTGTAAGACATGTCTGAGACATGCATCGGCCATATTATGAGAGCTAGTATAAGACCATGTATGAGACATTGCATTGACATTGAGACGAGAGCTAGTGTAAGACATGTCTGGGACATGCATCGGCCTCGAGATGTAAGCCAGTGTAAGACATGTCTAGAACATGCATCGGCTACGAGATGTGTCAGTGTAAGACCATGTCTGGGACATGGCATCGACACGGAGATGTGAGAGCAAGTGTAAGACCATGTCTGGGACATGGCATCAGCCTCTATTTTGATATTCAGTGTAAGACCATGTCTGGGACACGGCATCGACTTGATGGATGAGCCAGTGCAAGACCATGTCTGGGACGTGGCATTGGCATTACACCTTATGTTTGAGGCTTAATGAATATCCGATAGCATTCCAAATGGTTCAACGGTGAGAGTTACAGTTTAACTTAAATGAGAAAAGTATAACCATGTTGTGAGTGGTACAAGTACGCATTTGAAATTTATGAGATGTGAGCTCAATATATGCTATGTGAAGTATATTGGCTAGTGATGAGTAAGTTGTGCTTATGCCTACTTAAGTACTATGAGCATGATGATGAATGGTAAAGCTATTGTTATATTTATTGCATGCAACTTACTAAGCTTTATGCTTATCTTATTTCTTTCCATTTTCCTATAGTGCCGCTATAGTAGCTCAAGGATCACTGCTCACGTCAGAGAAGCCAGTCACACTATCATCCGAAGCACTTGGTATAGTTAGATATTTTATTTTGATTATGGCATGTATAGGACCTTGACTTTTGAGTTTTGTGTTATTGTTAATTGGCTAAATGTGTTGGCTTTCTTTAGCATTTTTATTCATTTTGTATAAGGCCATGAAAATGGCTAAAGTTAAAAGTTGTTATATGAATACAATAAGTTATTTCATGAATGGGTAATTTGTTGGTTGTTTTAGTAAATATGAAATGTATATAGGCCTTAGCTATGGTTGTTTGGTTGAGAAATCATAATAAGTTAGACTTTGATTTGTTGGTTGATGTTAGACGTGTTTTAGGGTTGCCAAGGCTTGGTAGATAGCCTTATATTGTCCACATGGGTAGCCCCATGGGCATGTTGTCCAGCCATGTGTCCCCTGCACGTAAAAATTACAAGTCAATATGCATGATAGTAAACACACGGGCAGAGACACGATCGTGTGTCTTAGCCGTGTGGAGGACACGGCCTCTGGACACGGGCGTGTGCCTTAGCCGTGTGCTCCTTATTAGATGCTAACGTCAGAAATAGAATGTCAAGGTTTTTAGACATGGGCTAGGACACGGGCATGTCATGGCTGTGGGAGGGACAAGAGCCATAGACACGGGCGTCTGTCAGGCAGTGTGAAAACCCCTGTAGGTTCGAATTTGGAATTAAATTCACATAGGTATGTGACACAGGCGTGTCCCTAGATACTTAGGCCGTGTGTGTCACACGGGTCATCAGCACAGCCATGTCATAAAGACCACACGGGCGTGTGCCCTATTTTTAAGGGTTAATTTTCTAAAATTGGTTAAGGACCCAAACGGGTCCCGAATGGTTTCGAATGCATGTTTGAGGCCTCGTAGGCCCATGTTAAGGAATTTTAAACAAAGTTTGAAAAAGTTTTAAGTTTGATCAAGTCTTAACGATTCGAAAACGTTGGAATGCATGTGTTTAAGTGAGGTAACGCCTCGTATCTTGTCCCAGTGTAGGACTTGGGTGTGGGGTGTTACAGCGGACTTACTTTAAATGTGGATCGATGGATCATTTCATTTGTAAATGCCCTGAGTTAGCTGAACAAAACACAGTACAGAATGCGAGACCGATTAATATGTCAGCTCGAAGTAGACCACCCAGAAATACGGGTAATGTGAGTAGCAGTCAGAGAGGAACTACAGACACAGCAGTTCGATCTGAGGCTCGCGCACCTGCCAGAGCTTATGCCATACGCACACGCAAGGAGGCTTTATCCCCATATGTTATTACTGGTACATCCACTTTCTATGATACTAGTGTAATTGCATTGATTGATCCTGGTTTGACTCATTCTTATGTGTGTGAAACTTTAGTATTCAGAAAGACTTTGCCTGCTGAGTCTACTGAGTTTGTGACTAGAGTATCGAACCCCTTGGGCTGCTGTGTTCTGGTTGAAAAAGTGTGTAAGAATTGTCCTTTGATGATTCGGGATTCGTGTTTTCCGATTGATTTGATGTTGTTGCCATTTGATGAGTTCGATATAATTCTGGGTATGGATTGGTTGACTTTGTACGATGCTGTCGTAAATTGCAAAAGAAAGACTATTGATTTATAGTGCCAGAATGACGAGATTATTCAGATTGAATCTAATGATCTGAATGATTTACCAACAGTCATATCTTCGATGTTAGCTCAGAAGTATGTGAGAAAGGGTTGTGAAGCTTACTTTGTGTATGTGCTTGTTAGTAAAGTGACTGAAAGAAAGATTAAATCAGTATCAGTTGTGTGTGAGTATTTGGATGTGTTTCCTGAAGAATTGTCGAGTTTGCCACCTATCCGAGAAGTAAAATTTGGTATTGAGTTATTGCCGGGGACAACTCCGATATCAATAGTTCCATACAAAATGGCACCTACTAAACTAAAAGAATTGAAAGCTTAGTTGCAAGAGTTGATAGATAGAGGTTTCACGCGACCGAGTTTCTCTCCCTGGGGTGCACCAGTTTTATTTATGAAAAAAGAAAGACGGAACCACGAGAATGTGTATCGACTATAGATAGCTGAATAGGGTGACTATAAAGAATAAATATTTGTTGCCATGGATTGACGACCTGTTCAATCAGCTGAAAGCAGCTACAGTGTTTTTAAAGATAGATTTGAGATCAAGCTACTATCAGTTGCGAGTTAAAGACTCTGATGTACTAAAGACTACTTTCCGAACAAGGTACGGACACTATGAGTTTTTGATTATGCCTTTCGGACTCACTAATGCACTTGCTGTTTTTATCGATTTGATGAACCGGATCTTCAGATAGTATCTAGATTGATTTGTGGTTGTGTTCATAGATGACATTTTCATCTATTCCTGTGATGAAACTGAGCATGCCGAATATATGAGACTTGTGTTACAGACTTTATGAGATAAACAGTTGTATGCAAAGTGTAATAAATGCGAGTTCTGGTTACATGAAGTCAGTTTGATGGGACATGTTGTATCAAAATTGGGTATTCGGGTTGATCTGAGTAAAATTTCTATTATACTTGATTGGAAACCTCCGAGAAATGTTTCTGAAGTCCGAAGTTTTCTGGGACTTGCTGGTTACTATAGACGGTTCGTGAAAGGTTTCTATATGATTGCAACCCCGATGGCGAAGCTATTACAGAAAGATGTTAAGTTCGAATGGTTAGAAAAATGCCAGAAAAGTTTTGATCAGTTGAAATCCCTTTTAACCGAAGCTCCAGTGCTAGTTCAGCCAAAATCGGGTAAAGAATTTGTTATCTAAAGTGACGCATCTTTAAATGGTTTGAGCTGTGTTTTGATGCAGGAAGGCAAATTCATAGCTTATGCCTCGAGACAGTTAAAGCCGCATGAAAAGAACTATCCAACACACGACATAGAATTGGTAGCTATTGTGTTTGCATTGAAGATAAGGCGCCACTATCTGTGTGGTGAGAAATGTCATGCTTATTCTGATCACAAGAGCTTGAAATATTTGATGACTCAGAAAGATCAGAATAAAAGACATCATTGATGGCTAGAGCTGTTAAAAGACTATGAGCTTGTGATTGATAATCATCCGGGAAAGGCTAATGTTGTTGCTGATGCTCTAAGCCAAAAATCACTATTTGCTTTACATGCAATGAATGCGCATATGGCTATGTTTGATGATGGTTTGATTATAGCTAAGTTAAAAGCAAGACCATTATATATTCAATAGATTTGTGATGCTCAGAAAGTTGATAAATGAATTGTTAGCAAAGCGGAACCAATGTGATTCGAATACTGATTCAGAGTTTCGAGTTGATGCTGAGGGTTGTCTGAGGTTCAGAAACCGAATATGTGTTTCGAGAAATTCAGAGTTGATTTAGATGATTTTGAATGAAGCTTACAGCAGTCCGTTATCTGTTCACCTAGGTAGTACGAAAATGTACAACGATCTAAAATAGCTTTACTGGTGGCATGGTATGAAACGAGACATTTCTGAGTTTGTTTTGAAATGTTTAGTCTGTCAGCAAGCAAAAGCCGAGCATCAGGTACCTTCTGGATTGCTTTAGCCGGCGATGATGCCTGAGTGGAAATGGGATAGAGTCACGATGGATTTTGTGTTTGGTTTGCCGTTGACATTGAGCAAGAAAGATGCAATCTGGGTTATCGTGGATAGATTGACTAAATCGACTCATTTTGTTTCATTCACACAGATTACTCGCTTGAATAAGCTAGCTGAATTGTATGTTTCTCAGATTGTGAGATTGCACGGAATATCTATTTCTATTGTTTCGGATAGAGATTCGAAGTTTACATCGCAGTTTTGGAAGAAACTGCAAGATGTTCCAGGTACGAAATTACATTTTAGCACTGCTTTCCATCCGCAAACAGTGGCCAGCCCGAACAAATCATTCAGATACTAGGGGATATGTTGAGATGTTGCATTATCAAGTTCGAAGGTACGTGGGAACAATTCTTACCTCTAATTGAATTTGCGTACAATAATAGCTTTCAATCGAGTATCAAAATGGCACATTACGAGGCTTTGTACGATCGTAAATGTCGTACACCATTGTATTGGATCGAGCTCTGTGAAAACAAGTTACACGGGGTCAATTTGATCAGAGAGACTGAACAGAAAGTGAAAGTAATTCGTGAAAGTGTGAAAAAAGCATCAAATCGTCAGAAATCTTATGCGGATTTGTAACGAAAAATATAGAATTTCAGGTCAGTGATAAAATAGTTTTGAAAGTCTCACCGTGGAAGAAAATACTCAGATTCGGTCGTAAAGGAAAATTGAGTCTGAGATTTATATGGCAGTTTGAGATTATAGAGCGTATCAGGCCGGTTGCTTATAGACTGTTGTTGCCACCTGGGTTAGAAAGATCCATAATGTATTCCATGTTTCGATGCTTCATAGATATCGATTTGGTCTCTCACATGTGATTAATCCGTCAGAGATTGAGATTAAGTCTGATGTGACTTATGAGGAAGAATCGATTTGTATTCTGGCTTGCGAAGTTAAAGAATTATGAAATAAGAAAATTCTGTTAGTAAAAGTACTATGGCATAGACACGAAGTTGACGAGGCAACGTGGGAGCCAAAGGATGCAATGAAAGAACGTTATCTGAACCTATTCACTGGTAAGATTTTTAGGGACGAAAATCCCTAAGGGGGGAGAGTTGTAACAGCCTGATTTAGACCCTATTCAGAATAGTGGTTTCGGGGCCACGAATCTGAGTAAAAAATATAGTTAAAAATTATTTTCTGTGTTTATTATGTGTGAATTAATATCCGTGAAATTTGCGTGTTTTAATTTTATCGTTTGAGTGCTGATTTAATAAAAGGGCTTAATCGTGTAAAATGAAAATTTGATGGTTTAATATGTAAGGGCCGAACTGTGAATGTCTTTGTAAATTGATGTGTTTAAGATGCAATTTGCCCATGATAACATTTAATGGACGCTAGTGACCTTATAATATAATGGTTTTATATTTTATTATAAAGATTAAACTTGTAAAATGCTAAATTATATATGTTATAATAAAACATAAATTAAAAGGCCATGTTAATATTTTCATAATTTTGACCAAAATAACATAAGAAAGAAAGAAAATAAAGCTTAGGGCATTCAACATTGTTGAAGCTTGATATAGTTATGTAACTAGCTCAGTTTTTAATAATTTTTACGTTTTTGAGAACGTTGCAGTATAATATACAAAGCCCATACTTGAATTTCTAATTTTGATGAATATTTTGAGTAATGCCATTGATTAATAATTGAGCTTTGTGATGTTATTTGATGAAATATGAAAGATATGTTTTGGATTAACATGTTTTGTATTGGAATTTTTGATGATTTTGAGTAATTAGGACTAAATTGCAAAAATAATAAATTGAGGGACTAAAATGTGAAATAAATGAAATGTATGGACTTGTATGAACACAAGGAACATTCGGCCTAAGCATGGTGTGTGCAAATTTTGCATGTTTTGTGTTTTGTGCAATTTAGACTAAATTGTAAAAAGTGTATAATGTTAGGGATAAAATGGTAATTTTCCCATTTATGTGTTTTTGGACTAAATTGAGTGAAAATATGTCTGAATAAGTTTAACTTGAATATGTTTAGATTAAGAACTAAAGAAATCAGATTTGGATCGGGGGAAAACCAAAGTTGTCGATTAGTCATCCCATTCCGAATATCGTTGTCTGAGGTATGTTTATAAGCAAATAGATGTTATATATGTGATTAAATACGAACTATATATGCTGAAATGAATAATGTGATATTATATATGTGGAAGCCGAATATGTATAAGCTTAAAAGCTATGTGTATGAGTTCGATTTGATCGAGTTACGACGTCCGAAAGCCCCGTACGAACCTTAGGAATACCTAGGATACATATGTCATGACATAGGATTTTCGATATATGTTCTCATATAAGACCACTTCTGGGACGTTGGCATCGATATGTGATTACGTGTAAGACCATGTTTGGGACATTGGCATCATATTTGATTCGTGTAAGACCCTGTCTCGGATAGTGGCATCGCTATGTGATGGCATGTAAGACCACGTCTGGGACGTTGGCATTGTATGATATGCGTGCTTATCCGAGTATTCTATTCAATTCCGAATGATTCAATGGGCAATTATAAGTTGTGATCAAATGAGTAAATCGAGCTAAGTGATCAGGTATGTGATAGTTGATTACCTATTTGAAAATAAGGTAAGTTGGTTATTTGGTACGTGATGAAAAATATACATGATGCTAATGTGAATATATGTGTACATGTGAAGTATATTCGGCCACATGTTATGTATAAGTATGTGATATTAAAATTTGATTCGTAATTATATGCATACAAGTGTTTTAATATTCGGTTATATATATATTGATAATATGACTTTGAAAGTGTATGATATTTTGATAATAGATATTTGTATAATCGGCCAAGGTACAGTTCATCTATGAAATTATATGTTGTTTATGAAACTTTAAGCTTGAGATTAAATGTGATTGTGTTATTGTAAATTGGTTTAATTAAATTGAATTGCTTATTTGCTTATGACTTACTAAGCTATGATAGCTTACTGTGCGTATATGTTTGCCTCTATTTTATAGATTTTGGGATCAAGTTACGAGCTCGAGGATTGTCGGCAAAGTCTAGCACACTATCAACTGTGTTTGTTATTCTATAAGTTTGAAACTTTGAACATATGGCATATATAGGCTTGATATATTAGTATGTTTGGTTTTGAATTTGAATATATCTTAGCCATGCCAAAATGGCTTAATCTTGATATTAATGCTTATATGTGTATTCGGTTATGGCATAGGATTGTTATTAAAGTATATTTCATGGCATATATATATGTGTGGTATTTGGCTATATGGTTCAGCTTGATTATTAGGTTAGTTGATGATTTATTAATTTGGCAAGGGATAAATATATTATGGTAAGTATATTCCATGACATGTTTGGATGGTGTTTTGGTTATATGATTTAGTCGAGTATTGATATGTATGACTTATAAATTAGTTATGTTGATAAATTTAATATATGGCATGTATGTGGTAGTGTTTGATCATATGATTCGGCAATGAGAATTGCTCAATATGATGTATATATATTGGCTTATTAAGTGACGTTCTGGCTTATTACAAAGTATATAAAATTTGTATGATTTTTGTGGTTAACTTTACTACCCGAATTAATAAGAAGTAAGTTGCTTTTGTGTTAAATTTTGGTATAATGCATAGTATGTGTAATTAACATGATTGGATTCGACATTTGTACATATAAATTAGGGTGAATTGATTTGATTTCAAGATTATATTATAAACATGTTGTATTGGTTATGTGACTAGTTATTAAGTGAACTAAATACATGATTATATTCGGGTGGTAATAAGTTTAGTTAATAAATTATGCCTATGTTAGTTGTGAAATGATCAACTTTGTTTGATTAGAAAATGTTTATTTAAGCTTATGGTTGAATGGCATATTTTGTATTATATATATATATGATTAATCTTGGTGGCCGAATAGGTGAGCAAATGAATTGTTCATGTATTTATAATTTTGTCATGATGTTGGCATATACATTTTGGTATGTTTGATTTGATAATTATGCTTTGAAATGGTTCGTAGTTTGTTTGAATATATGTTGATTGACATAATGGTTTGATTACAAGAATTGTTAAACTGAAGTTACAAATGTATACCTTTGAATATGATTTGACTGACTGTGTGAATATATGAATGTTGTATCTTTTCCGGTAATGCGTCTTAACCTCGTTCTGGCGATAGATACCGGTTAGGGGTGTTACATAAAGCCTCAGATTAGTTGATCTTGTTCCTATATCTTTGTCATCGAGGTAAGTTCGTATGATTAAATATTGTTTTAATGTTATAATGAGTTATATGTTAATGTGTTAATTGTCATGTAACCAAGTGATGTACATCCAATGATGTTATGACAGTTATCGAGCCTCGTTTGAACTTTAGGAATTCGTAGGATACAAATGACATATTATTAGGGTTTTCATGTTTCAGGTGCCAGTCTTAAATGTCCTACTGATGACTGAGGTCCTGCATTTGTTGCGGATACTCCACAACTCATGTGAGTAGCATCTTGTAGCTTACATTCTGACCCACAAATTGTGTGAGCAGGTCCATTTCATAGCTCGTGTGAGTAATGATGTAAAGGAAATGTTTCAATTATATGTTTAGCACACTTCGTGTGAGCTTCTCAAGTATCCGATGATATTCTAAATGGTTCAACGAGCATGAAAAAGGAAAGGTACAGTAAGTGTGCGAATGAACTAAACCATGTATTATGAAAAGGATTGAAATGGTAAGCTTCAATGGAAACATACTTATGTTCATGAAAATGACGATTTCTGATGAAATATATTCATGTATAATGACTTACCTTATGTTAATTCAAGTGAATTATGTTTGAATGCACTAACATGTGTTGTTGATGGTGCTTAGGCTTGTGCCAAGCTTAGGGTTGGATTATGTTATGCTTAATCTTAATGTTATGAATTGAAATGGTAAGCTATGTTCATGTTTTACGAACTTACTAAGCATTATGTGCTTACGTAGTTTTCTTTTCTATGTTTCGTAGATAATCAAAAGTTTGATCAGTTTCGAAACTCGTCGGAAATCTATCACACTATCTGACAATTATATTGGTAGATTTTAATGTTTTGGCCAAGGTTATAATAGCATGTATAGGTGGACTTGTGTTTGATGTTCAATTGAATGCTTAGATGTTGCTTTTGGCATATAAGAGTTGGTTGTTTTGGTACCATTTTGATGATGGTTGAATTGTGTCAATTTGGTACATATGATGCATGAATGGTATGGATCAAATGGTAAATTTATGTTGAAGTGATATAGGTCAAGTTATGATATCTTTTGAGATGGAAATGAACTAGATGATTTTTGTATATGTTTAGGTAAATTTTTATGTTAGCATGTGAGGTGCCTTGTATGACATATTGGTTGAATGGATTTGATTTTTTGAATTGGTCATTTCATGCATGTTTTGGTAAGGTTTTGATGCTTTGGTTATGTGCACAAAAATGCTTTTAGGTACATGCTTGATTCGGTGATGGAAATGTCTTGAATTTGGCCAATTTCATGTCCACACGGCCTGACACAGTGGCGTGTGACTCAGCCGTGTGTGACACATGGCTAGGCGACACGGTCGTGTGTCCTTTGTAGGTTTTAATGCATGCAAGTTAGACTGTTACACGGTCTAGCATACAGCTTGGGACACGGGCGTGTGGAGCTATTTTGGGAGTTACACGGCCTGGCACACGTGCGTGTGGCTTGGCGATGTGACCCAACTCAGAGAGTTACACGGGTGATTAAACGGGCTGGGACATGGCTGTGTATCCGTATTTCAAAAGTTACATGGCCTGAGACACAGGCGTGTGACTTCTGCAGTCCAAATTTTTTAACTTTTTCTTAAACTTTCAAATGTTTCCAATTTAGTCTCGAATTGTTTTTAAAATATTTTTAGGGCCTTGAGGGCTCGATTTAGGGACGATATGTACATGAATGAATGTTTTATATCATGCTATGTCAATGTATGGATTGTATGATTTAATGTTCAAATTGTACGTTAATACTCTGTAACCCTATTCTAACGACGGATACGGGTTAGGGGTGTTACATTTTTGACCTTTTCATTTATATCCTTTTTGGATAATGTTCTCTTCAACCTTTTCATTTGATATCCTTTTCGGAAAACATCATTTCAACCTTTTCATTGATTCGAAAATACCGAATATAATGTCATGGTATCTTTCAACCATGGTCTTTTTCCTTTTTGAGTATAATACCATGATGTATTTCAATCACGAACTTTTCCTTTTCTTAATCAAGAAAATTCAAAAAACCAATTCATTGATACATTTGTAAAGATATTAATTAATTTTATAAATTCAAATGTAATATTTTAAAATGAAACACAAACTTACCTCAATAAATACAGTTGTAAAAACAAAGCCGACGACTAATCCGACACATTAGCTTTTCCTCAGTTTAGATCTATTTGATTCATTTCTTTATATAAGTAGTAATTTTCATTCAATTAAACCATTCAAATAACTTTATATCATTAATACAACTTATAACCCTTATCAATAAGAAATTTATAAAATTACCCCCAATGTTTTACCTTTTATGCAATTTAGTCCCTAAATTCGAAACTTGCAAATTCACCATTTTTAACTAAACACAATGCTTACCGATTCTTAATAAGTTCGCAAATAGCCTATATTTTTCCTTATTTCACACAATTTACATTGAATTTTGCCATTTCAACAAATTAATCCCTAAAAATCACTAAAAATCACTTAACAAAATACTTATATTTAAGTACCAACTTTAATAATATATCAATTAAAATAAAAAAACACTTCAAACTCATTCATGGCAAGTTCCTAGACTTTTAACAACTTTACAAATTGACTCCCAGGCTAGCTAAATTAAGCTAATACGGACATAAAAACATAAAAATTACTAAAAACGGGTATCAAACACATATCATGCATGATAGATAGATTAAGCTTGGCCAAAAGTTCTCCCTTCAACAATGGTGTTTTTAGCTTGGAGAAGATAAGAACAAACAAAATAAAAATAATGTGCTTTTTTATTTTATTTACCTTAAGTTTCTTTTTAATTATTATTATAAAATTATAACATATAAATTGATTAAACAAAGCACTAGTTGTGCATGCCACTAAGATTTAGCACAATTGCCATAAAAACCCTTGTAACCATATTAATTTTATCTTTTAGTATCTTTAACTTATAGAAATTAACTTTTGCAACTTTTATGATTTAATCATTTTTACCTAATTAACTATTTAAATGTTTAAATTTCTTAACCAAATTTTAATATGACCCTAATAACACTCCTTAAATATTTAATAAAATATTTATGGGTCGGTTTATAGACACGAGGTCCCAACACCTCTTTTTCTAAAACCACTTGACTTTAGGAATATACCACTTGAACCGAGTTATTCGTTCAAATAACATAAATTATTAAATCAAAATTTATTATATTACTATATTAGGCTTGTAAATATTAAATAATAATATTTACGAATTCACTCGTCGGATTTGTGACCCCAAAAATACTATTTTCGACATTACTAAAAAACAGATTGTTACAGTGATCATTTCATAATAAAACGATAATGTAAGTGACTAAAACGTAACATTTCAAACATAAGTGATTAAAATATCACCTAAGGCAAACAAAAGTGACTATTTTGGTAGTTAATCCTTAAAAATATATAAAAATGTAATAATTATAACAAAAATTGTAAAGAAGTTTAAAAATATTTTTTTATGAAATTCTAAAATATATAATTCTAAAATTGTAAAAAGGTTTTTAAAGTTGAAGTTTGTTTCAAGTAAAATTTAAATATTTTTTTTAATTTTATATATTATTTTAATTTTTAAAATTTATAATAATATATTTTAGAATTATATATATTATATATTATATATATTTTCATTTGTGATCAATTTAATACATAATACTAAAAATATGTCATTGTGATAGTTTTTGCCCAATTAAACTAATGAGGGAAGTGGATGGTTCGGAGATGGGATGAGACATGTAATGGCCCAATTTTGGGCCCAATCAGAACAGTGGTTTTGAGACCACTAATCCGAGGTCGGAAAAATTATTTTAATATTATTTTATATGTTGTGACATGATTATATGAGAGTATGAAAATTTTGGTGAATTAATATTAGCGATTTCATGCTTAATTGCGAAAAAGGACAAAATCGCATAAAGTGCAAAAGTCCTATTTTGATAGCTAAGGGTGTCAAATAGCTAGGAAATCAAAATTGGGGGCTTTTAAAGGGAAATAAACCCTAGGATGATGCTTGGCCGGCCATGAGACAAGGAAATTAATCTAGTCAAAGGGTTAGGTGAATTGATGACTTAATGTTGTCTAGAAGTAAAATAAAAGAAAAATGTTGTCATCTCTTTTTACCTTTCCTTCTTCCATCGGAAATTTCAGCCAGAATAGAGGTTTGAAAGCTTGAAAATTTTAGTCACTTAATATCTCTACAAGTAAGTATTTTGATGGTTTTCTTGATGATTTTTGTATTTTTAGAACCTTTGTAGTATGAGCTTTCAAATAAGGGGACTATTTTGCAAAATGGTTGAAAGTATAGGGTTTTACCATGAGAGTGTTCATTTTGTTTTCTGAAATTTTATGGAAGAAAATGAATCATAGTTGTGAAATAAACAACTTTTAATGAGAATTGTGGGCTGCTTCTAGTATAAAAAGTATTCGTCTAGGCTTGGTTAGTGAGAAAATGTGATAAAAATCAAGTTTTGGACCTAGGGGTAAAATGGTCATTTTACAAAAGTCTAGGGGAAAAATGGTCATTTTGCCTAATTTTTTAAAATTTGAGTACCTAGATTAATAAAATGATTAAATGTGTGAATTTTCATCATTATAGATCAAGAATTACAAAATCCAGGCCTAGACCGGGGAAAAGCAAAACAAGTGAACTAAGTTGAACTAGTCGTCTACATTTTGTAATTCGAGGTAAATTGTATGTAAATAATACAACTACATAGTTATTATATGTGTTTGAATTGATATAGCATAAATTGCTTGTTTGTGGAAATGATTATGTATGATGAATATTGAGATAGTAGAACTCCCGTTTGAACCATAGGAAATAAATCAGATATTCATGATGTGACATTCAGGTTATTTGTGTGCTGCTGTAAGACATGTCTGGGACATGCATTAGCCACATTATGAGAGCCAGTGTGAGACCATGTCTGGGACATGGCATCGACACGGATATGTGAGAGCTAGTGTAAGACTGGGACATGGTGTCGGCCTCGATTTCGATAGTCAGTGTAAGACCATGTCTGGGACATGGCATCGACTTGATTGATAAGCCAGTGTAAGACCATGTCTAGGACATGGCATCGACATTATACCCTATGTTTGAGGCTTAGTGAATATATGATAGTATTCCAAATGGTTCAACAGTGAGAGTTACAGTTTAAATTAAACGAGAAAAGTATAACCATGTTGTGAGTGGTACAGGTACCTATTTGAAACGTATGAGATGTGAGCTTAATATATGCTATGTGAATTGTATTGGATAGTGATGAGTAAGTTGTGCTTATGCTTACTTTTGTACTATGAGCATGATGATGAATGATAAAGTTGTTGTCATATTTATTTGCATGCAACTTAATAAGCTTTATGTTTATTCCTTCTCCTTTCCATTTTCTTATGTGCCGCCTAATTAGCTCGAGGATCATTGGACATCAGAGACATCGGTCACACTATCAACCAAAGCACTTGGTATAGTTGGTTTTATTATTTTGAATATGGCATGTATAGGGCTTAGACATTTGAGTTTTGTGTCAATGTTATTTTGGCCAAATGTGTTAGCTTGGGATAGATCCCTTCATTTTGTATAAAGCATTGGATAATAGCTAATGTTCATTATTGATATATGCAAATGATAATATTTTCATGGATGAGTAAATTGTATCAATGAGATAATGCCTTGTGTGGTTGATTGGACCTTGTATTGTTGTGCGGATTTGCCATGTTAGATATTATGTAGGTTAGTGCAAGTAAAGGTGGAAAAAAGGCTTGGTAAATAGCCTTATTTTGTCCACACGGGTAGATACACGGGCTTGTGTCTAGGCCGTGTGTGACAGACGGTCAGCCCTATAGGCATGTTGCTTGGCTATGTATCCCCTGCACGTAAAATTTGCAAGTCAATATGCATGGTAGTAAACACACGGGCAAAGACACGACCGTGTGCCTCAGCTGTGTGAAGGACACGGCCGTGACGACGGGCGTGTGCCTTGGCTGTATGCCCTTTATTGGATGCTGACGTCAGAAATAGAATGTCAAGGTTTTTAGACCCGGCTAGGACACGGACGTGTCATGGCCGTGTGAGGGACACGGGTCATAGACATGGACGTGTGTTAGGCAGTGTGAAAACCCCTGTAGGTTCGAATTTGGAATTTAATTGGCACGGGCTTGGGGCACGGGCGTGTCCCCTTGTGCTTAAGCCGTGTGAACCACACGAGCCATTGACACGGCCATGTCATAGTGAACCACACGGGCGTGTTGCCCTTCCACATGAGCATGTGCCCTGATTTTAGGATCATTTTTATAAAGTCAGTTTAAGGACCCGAATTGGTTCTAAATGGTTTCCAATGGATGTTTGAGGCCTCGTAGTCCCATATTGAGGAGTTTAAACAAGTTTGAAAAAGTTTTAAATTTTAACGGACTCGTATGATCTAACTTAGTACATGTGTATGAGAATTGTAAATGGTAATGCCTCGTACTTGGTATCGGCGTGGCTAAGGGTTGTTACAAGACATTTCATTACGGGCACTGGTACGAAGAGCTATCAGGGTGGATAGTATTTGGCTACGGAAAAGGAATGAGAGGGGTTTTTTGAGGGAGGCTTCTTCTAATAGACTGAGGGAAAGGAGTGACAATGATTTCCCAATGTCAGGTAGTTTGAGGAAGGTTTACCCTGTATTAGGAATCAATTTGGATGGGGCCTATACAAGGGAAAGAGGGGACATATGGGTTTTTTTATTGGTATGGGGCAAGATCCAATGATTCATGATTTGGAAGATTGTTTGATTGAAGGTTTTGATTGGAAGAAAAGGTAAAAAACTATGAATTTCTCGGTAGGGTTTCTGAACTTTCGGATTCTATGGAGAAAAATGATGAGCTATTATCAGCGACCGCTAAGGGGCAGGTTGGCCGACAACAATAAAAATCATGTGTTGGAATGTTCGTGTGTTAGAGTGCTCATAGACTACGATGAGGCTTCAGCACATGCTGAAACTTTATAATCCCCAAATGGTCTTTTTATGGAGACAAAGCTTGATTCCAATAGAATGGCAAAGGGTGTTAGGAATGGTGGATTTGTTCATGGTATTGAGGTGGCAGCAGATGGTGCTAGGGGCTTTGTTTGGGTTGGAAAACAGAGGTATCTGTAGAGTTAATGAGCTTTTCAATGAATCATGTCGATGTGGAGATCTGAGTGGATGTTGATAGTGAAAAGTAAAGATGAGAGGTTTCTATGGTTCACTTGATATGAGACTTTAGTCAGATATGTGCATCTCTTACATGTTTTGGGTTAGGATCAGAATTTTCCTTGGTTGATGTGTGGGGATTTTTATGAGATCCTCTACTCTTTTGAGAAAAAAAGGGGTGCACATTAGGATGGGGGATGTATGGAGGTTTTTCAGAATGTGTTAGTAGATTGCCAGTTGGATGACTTAGGTTATGAAGGGCCTTGGTTCACATGGGAGGGAGGGAGGGAATTTTGTGGAAAATAATATTAGAGAAAGGTTTGATAGGGTGTTGCGAATGTAGCTTGGTAGGAGAGGTTTTCCACTTTCTTGTTGAGGCATTTGCCTCATTCATTCTCTAATCAGTATCTTCTGATGATAGATACTCTACAGGAGGTGGTATGGTAAAAGGTAAGGGGGAAAGGTTTCGTTTTGAATTCAGTTGGATGTTGGAGAGGTTGTATGAAGTTGAGATTAGTTGTTTATGGAAAAATAGTATAGGGAGTGTTCCCCAATGATTATCATTGCTGTGCTTGGGTTTGAAATATTGGGTGACTCATTTGAAATTGAGGAAGGTGGTGAATTAAGGGGTTGCGAAATCGATTGATAGATCTCAATGAGGGGGTAAAGATGGGGAGAATATCTTTGATCTTTTAACAACAAAGTTGGAAATGAATCTTGAAATTGATAAGGAATAACCATGTTGGGAGGAGAGAGCACATGCAAATTAATTGAAGATGGGGGACCAAAACACGAGGTTTTTCCATCGATTTGTGTCACATAGACAGAGAATGAATATAATTAAGGGTTCAATTGGAAGAGGTGGGAAAATTGTTACGAGCAAAGATAAGTTGTTTGACATTGCTAATGATTATTTCATGTATTTATTTACTACACAGGGAGGGGAAATTCTGATAATATTTTAGAGGGGGTGGAACCATGCGTTATTGATGAGATAAATGATAACCTTAATGCTAGATTTGAGAGGAAGAAAGTCCTCATTGCTTTGAAATCTATGGCGCCAACCAAAGCGTCGAGACTGGATGGTCTTCCAGTTATGTTTTATCAAAATTAATAGCACATATAGGGGCAGGATGTTGGAGACTATTGCCTTGAGGTTCTGATTGATGATAAGTCACTTGCCGATATAAATAAAACAAATATTGTCCTTATACCAAAAATTAGAACTCCTACATGTATGCAACAATTTTGGCCCATTAGTTTATGCTCTGTTTTGTACAAGATCATTTCAAAAACAGTGGTGGATAGGTTTCAAAAAGTGTTAAACTTTTTTGTAGATGAGGCGGAAAGCATTTTTGTTATGAGAAAAGGTTAATCAGAGATAATATTCTCTTTGCTTACAAAATTCTCAATGCATATAACGTAAGAGGTTGGGTAAGAAATGCCATTTTGCTTTCAAACTAGATATGAGTAAGGCATATATGACAGGGTGGATTGGGGGTTTCAAAATAGATGATGTTGAAAATGGTTTTCTCGAAAAGCTAGGTGGATTTCATTTTACATTATATTAGTATGATATCTTACTCTGTGGTTCTGAATTGTGAAATGGGAAGGAATTTTTTCTTGGAAGGGGTCTTCAATAGGGGGATCCCCTTAGTCTTTATTTGTTTTAAATTTGTAGTGAGGGGTTGCTTTCCTTTATGCGAATGGAAATTCGGGAAAAGTTGGTGATGGGAGAAAAAATTAGCCAGAAGCGCCCAGAAATATCACACTCATTGTTTGCGGATGATTATATTCTATTTGGGAAGGCAACGATAAATGGATCTATGATTTTAAAGCAGATTTTGGAAAAATATAAGAATTCATTGGGTCAATGTATTTTGAGAAATCAGTTGTCTATTTCAGTGCAAATGTGAAAGAGTAGAGTAGGGGAAATATAGCTATGTGTTTAGGGGTTTGTTCCTCTGTTGACATAGAGTAATATTCGGGTTTTCCCGACATGGTGGGTTGAAATAAAAGGTGGGCCTAAAGTTTTGAAGGATCATTTGAGAAGTCGTATTGTGAATTGGTATGTTAGGCCTTTGTCATAGGGGGTAAGGAGGTTTTTAGTAAAAGAGTTTTGCAAGCCATTCCTACCTTTGCAATGTCATGTTTCTTATTACCAGCTTTGTTTTGCTTGGGGTTAGAACATATTATTAGTTGATTTTGGTGGCAAAAGCATGGGGGAAAGGGGTATTCATTGGTATGAGTGGTCGAAGTTGTGTGAGCTAATGGAGGATGGTGACGTGATATCAGTTACGTCATGTGATTTGATTAAACGAACCTGAGATTGGGCCAAGAAACCCATACAACGTGTGCATGTGGGCTATTAAGGCATAAAAAAATAATTTGTCAATATTATTTGTATTTCACAGCTTTTTTAATCCTAGTTTAAATTTTTATTGTTGCATTTTTTATGTGTCTTAAAAGCATGTTTTTAAATATGGTAGTTTATTAGTTAAATTGGTTGATAGTTTAATTAGTTAGTTTTATTGCATTTTAAATGTGTATTAAAACTAGCTATCAACCTATCCATTTTATTACAATTTTTTACTTAGATTTAAGGTGTCTTGATAACATGTTTAATGCGTGATTTAGTGTTCCTAGGGGAGTTTAATGGACAACCTATTTAAAGTTCCAAAGGTCTGCTCGTTTTTTCTGAAAGGAATTAAGAGTTTTCACACCATATGGTTTTTCGATTTTGCGAGAGCATCAATTTTATTCACATGTAAAGATGGTTGTTCATGTGGGCTGGTGACCATTCAATCTACACAAAGAAGCCTTAAATGCATATTCCAAATTGAAGGGATGAATGGGAAGATTCTAGAAGCTGAATTTACTACCCAAGATGAACATTCCTTTGCTTAAGGTTGAAGCATGCATGAACTTGTCCACAAGGCAATTAATTGGCAGCCACCATAATCAATACTAAGTGCATGGGTTAATGAACATTCTAGAACTACATTAATGCCTGGTTTGTGGCCATTTGTTTTTACCTTATGTTGCATTTAAATAGTATGGTTTTAAATTATGTAAATGTTAGACTATATTTGATATAAAATACATTTTGAGTTAACTCTCTTTGTTCTTTAAGAACTATCAAACTTACTAAGAATTCATTCTTGTGGCATTCACCAAATAGTTCTTACCACTTTCACAAGTGTTGCGATAAAAGAAACCTTATAACTCTAGTTCCTATCTCATTATAGATAGCAGGTCAAGGTCTCTATCATCTTTCCAAACTTTCGAGTGTTAACAACAATATAGAAAACAAGTCGCGTTATTATATAGCATCGGTTCATTTATTGTTTGTTTATATTCGTGAATTATATCGAAGTTTTCCCCTTTCATTTATTTTTCCTTCATATTTCTATCATTATTCGAGCAAGTACCTATTTAGACAATCAAGACATTAAAATCGTGAGTCAACTCATAATTGGGTTCATGTTAGATGGGGGTTTGGGTTTTCTCAATTTGGAAAAAGTTAATATTGCCTTACTTGTGAAAAAGGGGGTTGCATTTGATTAAATATCCAGATTCTCTTTTAGCGCAGCCAATTAAAGTAAAGTATTATCCACCAACTGATTTCTTGAATGCAGATCTTGGTACTTAACGATCATATACCTAGAAGAGCATTTCGGCTGTGAGGGGTCTACTCAATGCGGGGTTTGGCTGGTGAGTGGGCTCTAGGCCTAATGTGACAGCCCTAAAGTGACCCTAGTCGGAAAGCGGTTTCGGGACAGCTAAACCGAGTCACCAAATTATTTGAATGTGATATTTATTGTCTAAAATATGTGAATATGAATGTGCAAAAATTTTAAGCTTTGATTTAGTTAATTGCATGTGAATGTAGTACATAGGACTTGTGTGACACTTTTGAAATGTGATAGGCTAATCTATAAGGATCTAATAGTGCATGTAATCAAAAAGGAGGACTTGCATGTCAATTTCCCCCCTAATTAGTAGTGGCCGGCCATGAGCATGAGGGTGGACAAAATGTTATGGCTAAAACATGTCATAAACATGTTGGGTTGATGCTTTATGTTAGGAATAATAAAATAAAGAGCATGGGCAATAAAATATTAGTGTTAGTAGGAGGAGAAACAAAAAAAAAGAGAATGTGTGTGGTTGTTTCCCCCCCATTGCCGTGAGTTGAAGAAAAGAAAACAAAGAAAAAAAAAGGGTGTCCATCCTTTTTCATTTCTTTTGGCCGAAAATTCTAAGGAAGAAGGAAGGAGCTCTTGCTTCATGTTCGGCTTGGAAGAGGATTAGGAAGAGGTTCGGCCATACTTGTATCTAGGTTAAGGTGTGTTTGATGTTGTGCCATGAGATTCATGCATGTTTTTAGTAGTTAGCTTGAGTTCTAACTAGCCCATGGTTCAAATCTTTACTATGTCATGGAGATGATATTCGGCTAAGGTGGATTTGTGTTGATGTCATTTGCATGCTAAAAGTGAAGCTTTGTAATGATGGATGTGATGGTGGATTGATGACTCTTGAATCTTCTTTTTAACATTTTTGAGTGAGACATTAAGTTCTTTGTTTAACCATGACCAAAATTGAAATGGTATGGTGTTGTGATGCATTCGGCCATGGTAGGAAGTAGAAGAGAAATATGGTTGTTGTTCACGTTATTTGGATGAGAAATGGTAGTAAGGTGAAGTGCAAATGTTAGTGTTTGATTTACTAGTGTATATATGTGTATTGGCCAAGTTTTGAACTTGAAACAAAATGGTGTGTAGTCAATACAAGTGACCATACTTGTAGAATGTATTAAGTGTTGCAATCGGCCTCAACATAGACATGCATGTTCGGCCACATGAATGAGTACATAAGTTGATGTGTATGTTCGGCCATAGGTAAGCATATTGATGGCTTTGTCTTGACTTAGAAAATTCGGCTAAGGGGAATATTAGCTAATATGTTGAATTCGATTCGTGATTTCATACATATGTGACTCTAATGTCTAATGTATATATGGGCTAAGTACCTTGAGCTTCTCTTTTGATGTTCGAATGAATTGTATTAAATTGCTTAATGTGATTAAAAATGCGTATGACCATTTTGTATTTGAGCTAAAGGTGGCCATATGACCCATCAAATTCATTGTCATGTTCGGCCATAAGCTAGCATAATGAGACTTTAATATGTTAAATTTGTTTGAATTAGCTCAAGAGCTTAGAGGACCAAAGTTGGATAAGGGAAAGGAAAAAGTGATCGAATAGCCGCCGAAATCGTTCGACAACATCCGAGGTAAGTTTTCGAGTAATGGAGCTTAGATTATGATTCGATTAGATTATGTCTTAAGTAAATCAAAATCATGCTCTTTGTATGTGGCTATTGAGCCGAAATTTGTAAGTGTGATAAGTGTTTTGTGTTTGAGCTTTGGTAATGAAAATGAAATATGGATGTGTCATGATTTATTGATATATGTGCATGGTTATTCGAATGATATCCGGGTTAAGTCCCGAAGGCTTTTGTGCTAGGTGACTATAACCGGACTAAGATCCGAAGGCATTCGTGCGAGTTGCTATATCCGGGCTAAGACCCGAAGGCATTTGTGCTAGCGACTATATCCGGGCTAAGTCCCGAAGGCATTTATGCTAGTGACCACATCCGGGCTAAGACCCGAAGGCCTTGTGCAAGTAGTTATATCCGGCTAAATCCCGAAGATTACTTGAGTTTGGGAATGAGCGATCTGCTGTAATAATTTCAATTAATACGCTCGTAAAATCTCAACAACGAGGTATGTGTTGTACATGCATTGGATTAATTGATTCCTCTTAAATAGCATTCGCTCAGTCGATTAAGGAGCTTCCGGTTTTTTTTTTGGTTAAGTTGATCCCTTATGTATGATTATAAGGGTTGGAAATGTGAAGTAGGACTGATTTTTGAAAATATATGTGTATATGAAATTATCCGTTTAGTTATTTGAATGCTATACTTCAGTTGAGCCTAATTTCATTGCTCAAAACTTACTAAGCATTAAATGCTTACTCCGTTTCTTTGAATCTCTGTTTTATAGATTTTGGTTCGTCAGCTATCGGACTCGGGATTGTCGAAGTCGAAGTCGTCCACACTATCAAACCCCCTTTTGGTACACTTTTGGTTGAACTTTGAAATGGCATGTATAGGACTACCCTTTTTGTTGTGGGTCATGTACCCTTCGGTTTTGTATAAATTTGGATAGCCATGCGAAAATGGATTATATATATTTTTGAGCATAATGTTATAATCATTTTGTATGTATATGGTTATTGAGAGGTGTGGATATGCTTGGCAATGATTGGCCATTGGAATGGTTAATCACGATCATACTTTGTGCTATATATGCTAAAGGGTTAGTTGAATCATGGAAACTATGTAATAGGTAAAGTCTACCTTAAAGGCAGATGCTGACAGCAGCAGTGGTATGAATTTGAAAAATCACTAAAAATAGTAGGAATGGAATTAAATAGTTAATAAATTATTTAATCGAACCTTGATGAATATACTTCCATATGGAAGAAACGAAACGGTCATATGAGTCGTATTTTAAGAGATATTTAAGTTTTCGTGGGACAGGGCCAGAGTGATTTCTGGATCCCCTTATCTGACTTTGGAAATTCATTATAAATTAAACAGAGATAATTAGAAGTCATGTCTTATATGTATAGATTCCTTTTTGAGTCTAGTTTCATTAGAAACAAACGGAATAAGTATTGAAGCCCTGTATAAGGAGTTATCTAAGTCGCAATGCAGGAAGGTCAGTGTAGTCGAACCCTGTAACAGGGGAGTCTTTAACTAATAAACTGTACTAATTTGCTTGACAAAAAATTCTAGAAAAAAATTTGTGGATGGATATATGAGTCTAGTTTCAGGGAAAAATTACGAAACTTATTTTCAAGTTTTGGAACTCAAGATATGATTTTTAAGGTGACAGTGACGCAGTTAGCCAGCTGTCTGGAAATTTTTAAAATGGACTGTGAACATACATGAATTATGTCTGTTAGCACCTCATGGTCGCTTCCGACAACGGTCTCGGGTACGGGGTGTTACATCTAATATAAGAATTTTGGAGGATATATGGGTTTCTATGTTGCCAGAACATAAATTACAAATTTTAGCGGGGAACTCGTCAGTCAGGCTAGTGTCTGAATTGATTAATCATCAAACAAGGCAATGGGATGAGCAACAACTTACCATGGATATGTGTGAGGAGATTGCTGAGAGGGTACGATGTATCCCTACTGCTGGGAATCTGTAGGAGGACATGGTAGTTTGGGGGTGTTAGAATTAAGTGACCTGCCTTATTTAAATAAAATACAGTGATAAAATAAAATAAAAGTAAAATCCATATAGAACTACACTTCTTTTATTTTATTTTAGAATAAGGTTTTTTTAAACCTTATTAAACTCCATCTATTTTATATTGATTAAAATAAGGTATTTCAATCTTACTACACTTCTATTAGAATATGGCTTTACAAGCCTATAAATAGACATAGTCTATTCCTCTTGTAATTATTCGAATTCGACATAGTGAATTTTCTTCTCCTCTGCCCGTGGTTTTTTTCCTGAAAAGGTTTCCACGTAAAATCTGTGTGTTCTTTATTTTATTTTATTTTATTTTCACAAATTGATATCCGAGCTCCAGGTTGTTGTAAAAAGAAAAATATATAGGATTTTTTCTATGTAATTTATCACCTTTTTACTTAAATTTGTTGTTAAAACTAAGTAATGTTTAATAAATTGATGAAATATTTGAAAATATGAAATTAGGACATAGAAATTATTAAAATGTGATTTTTGCTTTATTATATAGTTTTCATGCAATAAATGGATTATTTTATATTAATTTGAATATATTATATTTTTTAAGACAGAAAGTGGGCCAGGCATGATTAAATTAAATAATAAAATATAAAATTATATTTAATTATTTATTTTAAAATATTTCATTAATAATTTGAGTTTTAAATTAATTAATTAAATTGGATAAATTTTATTCTTTGGTCCTCTAACTTATTGATTTATTCTGGACAGGTCTGATAGCTTTGCTGGATTACAAAACTGTCCAAATTAGGGACCAAGTCAACCCAAAATTTGGCTGCACATGGCTGTCCATAAAACACTTTTTGGTTTAATTGCACAAGGTCCTTGAAGAGTTGAAGAAATTAGAGATTTACTTGAAGATTTGCACTTGACCGAGTCTCAGGCCTGAGTTGTTGTGGTACTTAAATTGACCAGAAATTAAGCAAAAATCAGATCAAGCAAAAATCAGCTCAACTTCCTCAATTTATGGCCGGCCGCCCATGGAAGATGCTTCAAAAGATGAAAACTCCTATTTTAGTAAACTATCCCCCTCTCCTCACCTATAAATAAGACCTCATTCTCACACTTCTAATCATCCCTCATCATTCATTATTCTCTTCTCTCTAAATTCTCTTAGCATTCTTCTTTTCTCCCCACACCTATCATAATCTTTTCATAAAGATTTTAGCATTTGAGTCTCTTAAAGAACCCTTGGTCGGCTACCTTGGAGAGCTATCAGGAAAGGAGCAAAGCAAAGGAACGAAGGAACCTTGTCAGTTAGAGACTTGGGTGACAGCCACTCTGAATTGGGTTTAATCTTTCTTTTCTTTAATTTAATTTAAAAATGTTTGCTATGTGTTCAATGTTCTTGTTTACAAAAATGATAGCTTAATTTTTTTTAAGCTAGGATGATTGCTTTGATTAAATAATATTTATTAGATTCATGCTTATAATGTTTGTGCCTCAATCGATCATGTTTTCAATTAAAATCAAGTCTATATTTCATTCATACGTGATTGAAATGCACCTAAAGTAGCTGAGCGATCCTAACTAGACGATGGCTATTGGACGCATAAGTAAAATGTGCATGCTAAATTTAGATCCTAACCCAATTAAATTGCATGTTGCTTAACAACCCTAACTAAGCTCTGTTATTTGCATAGTTTTTAGATTTGTGTGATTAAACTGTTTCAAACCTAACATGTCCCTGTTACCTCGCACGAATGCTAAGAAACCCTTAGTAAATAAGGATCAGTAAAATGCGTATTTACTAAGTAAATGATTCCTAAAGGACCTGATGTGGTTTCCAAACTCATGAAAGATCGAGTTTCCATGGAATGTTTTTTCGAATATTATTAAGCATGTTGATAATAAATTGAGTTTAGTTAAAGTAATTGTCCTAGTTTATTTATGTTATAATTGTTGCAAATTGTGTTTAATTTTGCTAAAATCTATTTCGTACATATAGTTTGCATACTTAGGATAATTTGCATTAGGGATCATTACATTTAGTTTAATATATTTTAATCATCATTTCTCAACTATATTGTGTTTTTATTTACCAAATTGTTAATATAATTTTACAAATTAAGTGACTTAGCACAAATACAATCACTGTGGAGAAGATAACTCGATACTTACTTATTACTTGGTAACGACTATGTACACTTGAACAAACCTACGCATTACAAGTTTTTGGCACCGTTGCTGGGGATTGTCAACTGTTGCCATAGTCATTTCTTTCATGAAATTATTTATCTTCAATTTGATTTATTTCTAACATTACTAACTTATTCTTTTTAATTTTGTGATTTTCTTTTCAAGGGTTTATAAGCATAGATCGAATATTGAATTACTCCCTGTAGACCCTGAAATTGAGCAAACTTTCAGACAAATAAAACTTGAACGAACAGCTAAAAGACAAGTCGAGATGGACCTTGGAAATCAGAATCAAGACCAAGGTAATGAAGCCGATCGTATACGAAATCCCATCCTCATTGCTGATCATAGGGACAATGCATCAGACAATATACAGTGCCACTTTTCAATGAGTTAAATCTAGGAATTAGAAGGCCAGATATTGAGGCAACCTAATTTGAATTGAAACCAGTGATGTTTCAAATGCTCCAAATGGTGCGCCAATTCAGTGGTATGCCCATGGAAGATCCACATCTTCACCTTTGATTGTTTATGGAGGTGAGTGATTCATTTAAGATAGCCAGTGTGACTAATGGCGCACTGAGGTTAAAGTTGTTTCCGTTCTCATTGGGAGATCGAGCATGAGCATGGCTCAATTCATTACCACCAAGTTCTGTATCTACATGGAAAGAATTAGCAGAGAGATTTTTGGTTAAGTAATTCCTGCCTAGCAAAAATGCTAAGTTGAGGAACGAGATCACAACTTTCCAACAATTGGATGATGAGTCTTTGTATGAGGCTTGGGAACGATTCAAGGAGTTACTTCGTAAGTGTCCTCATCATGGGATTCCTCATTGTATCCAATTGGAGACATTCTATAATGGTCTCGATGCATATACGAGATTGATGGTAGATTCTTCTACGAATGGTGCAATTTTGTCTAAGTCTTATAATGAGGCTTATGAGATCATCGAGATGATCGCGAGTAATAACTATCAATGGCCAACAAATCAAATAGCTTTACAAAGATGTGTAACCAGAGTTCATGAAGTTGACGCCCTCACTTCGTTATCAGCTTAAATTTACCTACTCAGAAAAGTTGTCCAGTTCAACCGAAAGTTCTATCACCTCCATATCCACAAAGATTGCAGCAACAGAAGCAGAAATAGGAGGTGCAATTCAAGAAGTTTTTGGATGTTCTGAAGCAGTTACAAATCAATATTCTATTGGTGGAGGCTTTAGAACAAATACTAAATTATGTGAAGTTTATGAAGGATATACTGTTCAAGAAGAAACGACTGAGTGAGTATGAGACTGTTGCCTTGACAAAAGAGTGCAGTGCGTTCTTCCAGAACAAACTGCCACCAAAATTGAAAGACCCAGGAAGCTTTACTATACCCTGTAACATTTGTGAATCTTATTGTGGTAAAGCCTTATGTGACTTAGGAGAGAGTATCAACTTGATGCCTAAGTTTATTTTCAAGATGTTAGGGATAGGTGAATTAAGACCTACAGCTGTGATGCTTCAGCTAGCGGGTCGATCTTTAGCATATCCCGAAGGAAAGATCGAGCATGTTTTGGTAAGAGTCAATAAATTTATTTTTCCTGTTGATTTCATTGTCTTAGATTTTGAAGTAGATAAGGAAGTGCCAGTCATCCTTGGGAGACCTTTCTTAGCCACGGGAAGAATGTTAATTGATGTACAGAAAGGTGAACTCACCATGTGAGTTCAAGAAAATCAGGTAACCTTTAACATTCTTAAAGCAATGAAATTTCCCGATCTGGCAGAAGAGTGTTCAGTTATGGAAGAGATAGAAACCTTGGTTTTTATGGAAAGCAATTTTGAAAAAGATCCATTGGAGAAAGCTTTAGATCTTGACCCTTTGGAGGATGAAGAAGGTGAAGAAAACATGGCTCTGATGGAAGCCAATCTGAGGAATTTTATTCAATCCGCACGGTTTGAACCGTTGGAGTTAGAAGTCAGAGAATTTGTGCAACTCAAGTTGTCAATCGAAGAACCACCTAAACTCGAACTAAAGGTACTTTCCTTCCCATTTGAAATACGTTTTATTTAGGTGACTGCTCTACTTTGCCTATGATTATTTCAATAGAACTAACGAAAGATCAAGAGGAGCAACTAATTGCTGTTTTAAAGAAATTTAAGAAAGCAATTGGTTGGACCATAGCTGATATTCGAGGTATAAGCCCTTCTTTTTGCATGCATAAAATTATTTAGAAGAAGGTGAAAGTGCTCGAATAGATGGGAAAAGAAGGCTCAATCCTATTATGAAAGAAGTTGTGAGAAAGGAAGTGATCAAATGGTTAGATGCAGGAATCATCTATCCTATTTCAGATAGTTCGTGGGTAAGTCCGGTACAGTGTGTGCCAAAGAAAGGTGGAATCATAATTGTTGAAAATGAATGTAAAGAGTTAATTCAAATGAGAACTATTACTAGTTGGAGAATCTGTATTGATTACAGAAAGTTGAACAAAGCCACTTGGAAGGACCATTTTCCATTGCCTTTTATGGATCAGATGTTAGATCGACTGGCAGGTAATGAATTCTATTGTTTTTTAGATGACTGTTCGGGATATAAACAAATAGTTGTAGCCCCAGAGGACCAACATAAAACAACCTTTACTTGTCCATTCGGTACGTTTGCTTTTAGGCGAATGCCTGTTGGTTTATGCAATGCACCTGCAACTTTTCAATGATGCATGATGGCAGTATTTACAGATATGGTCAAAAATTTTGTTGAGGTTTTCATGGATGATTTTTCTGTTTTTGGTAATACTTATGATATTTTTTGAGTAATTTGGCTAAGGTAATGAAGAGATGCAAAGAGATGAATCTTGTCCTTAATTGGGAAAAATGTCATTTTATGGTTTAGGAAGGGATTGTCTTAGGGCATAAAATCTCGAAAAGAGGAATTGAAGTTGATAAAGCAAAGGTGGACGTAATTGAGAGATTACTGGCCCCAATGAATGTGAAAGTAGTTAGAAGTTTCTTAGGCCATGCCAGTTTTTACTGAAGGTTTATAAAAGATTTTTCGAAAATTTCTAAACCGTTGTGTTTGTTGTTAAAGAAAGATACAGTGTTTGATTTCAACAAAACATGTTTGGAAGCTTTTGAAGATCTAAAAAAAAGATTAATCTCAGCCCCAATAATCATTACACCTGATTAGAACTCACCTTTTGAGTTGATGTGCAATGCAAGTGATTATGCTGTTAGAGCTGTGATGGGTTAAAGAAGAAACAGAATGTTTCACCCTATTTACTATGCAAGTAGAACTTTGACGGGAGCCCAACTCAATTATACGGTAACTGAAAAGGAACTCTTTGCTGTAGTTTTTGCTTTTGACAAATTTCGCTCATATCTTATAGGTACCAAAGTTACAGTATTTACTGAACATGTGGCCATTAAGTACTTGCTCTCGAAGAAAGATGCGAAGCTGAGCCTAATTCGTTGGATACTTTTACTCCAAGAATTTGACCTTGAGATCTAAGACAGAAAAGGTGTCGAAAATCAAATAGCTGATCATCTATTGAGGTTGGAGCAAGATGAGGTAACTCGATCATGTGTGCCTATCAACGAAAATATCCCAGATGAACACTTATTTGAGGTAAGTCAAATTCATGAGACACCTTGGTTTGCTAATTTTGCCAATAATCTTGAATGTTGAATAATTCCTTGGGAAATGACATACCAACAAAGGAAAAAATTCCTTCATGATAGTCAGTATTATTTTTGGGAGGATCCGTTTTTGTTTAAATAGTGTGCAGATAATATAATCCAAAAGTGTGTAGTTGAAAGTGGGATTGCTGAGATCTTGTATCATTTCCATTCATCCCCAAGTGGGGGACACTTTGGTGGTTCACGTACTGCAGCTAAGATTTTGCGACCAGGTGTCTTTTGGCCTACACTATTTAAAGATGCTTATGCTTATGTGAAGAATTGAGATAAATGCCAAAGGACTGGGAATATATCAAGGAGGAATGAGATGCCCTTGACAAACATTTTGGAGATTGAATTATTCGACATACGGGGCATTAACTTCTTAGGCTCGTTTCCTTCTTCGTATGGAACAAATACATCTTAGTAGCTATGGACTATGTACCTAAGTGGGTTGAAGCTGAAGCATACCTTGCAAATGATGCTAAGGTAGTCATGTAATTTCTACATAAGCATGTGTTTACACAATTTGGGACACCAAGAGCTATTATAAGTATGAAGGTTCTCACTTTGTGAACAAATGGCTTAAGTGGTTGCTTGACAAATATGATGTGAAACATAAGATTGCTACTGCCTATCACCCCCAGTCCAATGGGCAAGTGGAGAGAGTAAACTGTGAAATCAAAGGTATCCTTGAAAAGGTTGTACGCCCTAGTAGAAAAGAGTGGTCTTGAAGGCTCGATGATGCATTATGGGCCTATCAAATAGCATTTAAGACACTGTTAGGAATGACTCCTTATCAGTTAGTTTTTGGGAAGGCATGTCGTTTGCCATTAGAGTTGGAGAATAAAGCTCACTGGGCCTTGAAGCAATTTAACTTTGGTCTTAAGCAAGCCGGTGAGAGAAGGATGTTACAACTGGATGAGTTGGAAGAGTTGAGGTTGTTTTCCTATAAGAATGCCAAAATGAGTAAAGAAAGATAAAAAAGATGGCATGATGGTCATATACAACCTCGTGAGTTTAAAGAAGGTCAGAAGGTTTTGTTGTTTAATTCAAGGTTGAAGTTATTTCCTAAGAAGCTTAAATCCCGATGGAAAGGACCTTATACCATCTACCGAGTGTATCCTTATGGAGTTGTTGAATTATACGACAATCACAGAGGTACATTTAAAGTTAATGGTCAACGTCTCAAACATTATTGGGATGGTGAAGTTGAGCGAGTTGAATCCTCGTTCAAATTAACAGACCCTTGATTTTTCATGAATTTGTTTTGTGAATAAATAAATAGTTAGAATTTATTTTCTTAATTTAGTACATTTAATTTTGTCTAAGGAGATTGGAACTTAAGCGGGACTGCTGTGACCTCTCCAACCTTTCCTGGGAATTAATTTAATGTAATTTATTGAGAAGAAATTTTCTAATTGAGATTTAAATTTGTTTAAATTTTAAATTTTTAAAAAGGGTTAAATTTGACCCAAGTACTAATCAATTTTTCTCTTGAGTAAGCCTGAAAATACAGTCTGAATTTGAGGCCCAAGACAGCAAAAAGGAAGGAAAAATCCGTACCTATTGCCGCCACTCCCATTACTTGCCACCCAAGTAACCCAAATGTAGCTAATTTTTTGTTACATGTTGCCCTAATTTTTCCCTATATAAACCCCTCTCCATTCCACTAATTTTCATATCCCTTAAAGCAGTTTGCTTACACCCTAAAAATTCCTAAATCTCTTTTCTGTGTCGTCAACCTTAAATCTAGAAGGAAACCCTAATTCTCTTTCCCGTTTTGCCAAAATTCCCTATTGCTGTCGCAAAGAGATTGCCAAAGCACAGTCGCTGCCGTCGCCACACACTGCTGTCATTGCCGCACATCGCCATCGCTACCACACCATTCTTGTCATCATAAAATTTTTCCTGTAGCAAGTTTTACCCACTTGCTGATTTCTCTTCTTCCCCAGTAAGCAGAAACTTTGTAGAATTTTTGGGAAAAGATACCATGTCTCGCAAAAGAACTAGATCGTCAAAGTCTACTCCTGCAAACTCAATTTTGATCGATGAAGAAGTGAAAGAGAAATTCGATTTCAATTTTCAAGCATCAACCTATGATGCAGGAAAAAGGCTTTAACTTGAAGAGTAATGATTTGATGGTTGTTCCTGTGCCGATTAGAAAAATAATCAATGCTCTCAAGTGGGAATGATTTTGTGATGCTCATTAACTTCCTGATGATGAACTAGTTCGAAAATTCTATGCAAGTTTGACGACACAAGATGCTACTGAGATCATCGTTCGAAAGAAAAAGGTACCTCTTACTTCTAAGTCCATCAATGATTTGTTTAACTTACCTAATTTTGAAGAAGATAAGTGATGTTGTCACAAATCTGGGATCCCAATGGATTATAAGGAAATATGGGAGCCATTCTTGTCGAATGGAATACCTAAAACTAGTAGCAAATGTATGGTTTTATTTTGTTCACTACAGTTTTATGCCTATCTCTCATAGTTTCACCATTTTAATGGAATGGATGCTCTTGTTATATGCAATCTTGACAGAAAAGTCCATTAATATTAGGAAAATTATTCTCAAGGAGACTCACGATTGTGCTAAAAACAAGGCAGGAAGTGCTTATTTCTCATCATTAATCACTTCACTTTGCTTAAGGGCCCGTGTTAAAACACAAGAAAATCTGAAGGGGCGATATGTTTAAGGGTGCATTTCAAATTATGATCTTGAAAGGTTAGTAGAGAGGGTGCATGAGCTAAATCAAGGTGAGCAAGAAGAGCCAATTGAGCCAGATACTGAGGAATCAACAGATGGAACTGAGACTGAAGCTAATTCAGTTACAGCCACTATGGTGGAAGAATCTGATAAGGAACTAAACAGTCCTAAACCAGTTGAAGGATCGAAAAACCCTGAACCAAGGGTTGAGCCAGAAGAAGAACCAGTCAAGCTAAGTGTTGAACCTGAACATACAACTCCCATGCCGACTTTTGCAAGTACTTCAAGGAAATCAGAGTTGTCAATTTTGATGGATATGTGCAAGTTCATGCACAATCAACAACAAACTTCTGAAAATATGCAAAATTAGGGATGAATCAATTCAAAATTCTTTTAAGAATATCTCTAATACTTTTGTTCCTGAGTTCCCAGATGTTATCTTTGAGACATGGATGGAAGATATTGACGATGCAAGCTGAGATGGAGCTGAAAAAGACAAGGGGAATGAGTCAAGAAAATAAAAGGGGGACTCTTGTCTTATTATTTATTTTTAGGTCATTAGGAATTTATTTCTTTCGTAATTAGGATTTAATTTCTGCAGAATAAAACATAGCAAGCATGAATAAACTTAACACTTCTTTAGAAAGAAAAAGACTAAGTGATGTGGTAATGGGAATGAGCATGTCTAGGATTAGGTTATTAGGAAAGACTTGGTATTTAAGCAGTCTTAATGACTCACTTCAATTTCTTTACAACCCTACCTAGTGTTTAGTTTTCATTCATTACTTTATTCTTGCAATGAGGACATTGCTTCTTTTTAAAGAGGGGGTAAGGCAAATAAATTGCTCAAACTTTTAAATTTTTTTTCAAGTATGTTTCAATCATTTCTTTTATAAGTATTTTAATAAATGAATGTTTAGAGATATTTTTTGTTAATGAGATAATTTGTATGCAAGTATGAATGATGATTTTCTCTGAGTGAAAGTATGTTATCATGAAGAATGGAATGCTTGTATGGTCTTAGCCTTAGTAATGCTTGCCATGAAAACTTAGTTTCTTTTGAGATTAGACATGCATGAAGGTTTATATCTTTAGAGTTGACTTAATAACTTTCTTAAGGTGAAATCCTAAGGGACATAAAAATCTAAAATGATATAGGCACTATTTCTTTGGACTGTTTGAGCCTTTTCAAGCTAACCCTATGATATTAAACCCTTGAAACTGAAATTTTGAGCTTAAAGGCTTGTTTATTGCAATGAACCTACATTATAAGCCACATTACCATCTTTTAAAGTTATCTTAATTTTGTGCATCAATCTTAACTAAAGTTTTCTTGTTAATCAACATTTGAGGAAGTTTTCATAAAGATGTACGTGCTCATGCTTAAAAAAAAAAAGAGAGAGCGAAGAAAAGTTTGCTCAGTCTCCAAAAAGGAAAAATGTATGAGCTTGAGTTCAAAATAAGTTTTGGAGTGTTCCAAAGGTTCACTTAAAGAAAAATGTTGTATTATGAGAAAACCAAGACAAAGTTAAAGTTTAAGATTTCTTTTGAAAAACTAAAATGTCCCATCTCTTAAAATCCCTACCTTTAATTGAGCCCCATTACAACCTTATAAAAGATCTATTGATTAGATGATTATGTCACCTACATTAGTGGAGAGGAAGTCCTAAGTTCAACATATGAAGATCATAAATAAGCCTTGTGATTGTTTGCTTGATTGATAGGACATTATGTTGAATGAAGAATGTTGTCTATGGCTATGACGTACATGCAAAATATGATTCATGTTGGTATATTTTGAAGCTTAGTGTAATCTTAAGGAATGTTTGCATATGAATTACTTGTAAATAAAGAAGATCGAAGAGCATGAAGTTATTAATGCATGATTATGGGATAAAGATTTATGCTGCTTACACAATTTGCAATTTTTGCCTTAGCAAGACCTTTTGTTGTGCATGAACATTACTCAGGACGAGCAATGATTTAAGTTTGAGGGTGTGTAAACGAAAAATATATAGGACTTTTCCTATGAATTTATCACCTTTTTACTTAAATTTGTTGTTAAAACTAAGTAATTGTTTAATAAATTGATGAAATACGTGAAAAGATGAAATTAGGACACAGAAATTATTAAAATGTGATTTTATGCTTTATTATATAGTTTAATGAAATAAATGGCTTATTTTAGATTAATTTGAATATATTATATTTTTGAAGACATAAAGTGGGCCATGCATGATTAAATTAAATAATTAAATATAAAATTATATTTAATTATTCATTTTAAAATATTTCATTAATAATTTGGGTTTTAAATTAATTAATTAAATTGGATAAATTTTATTCTTTGGTCCTCTAACTTGTTGATTTATTCTGGATAGGTCTGATAGCTTTGTTGGATTACAAAACCGTCCAAATTGGAGACCAAGTCAACCCAAAATTCTGCTGCACATGGTTGTCCATAAACCACTTTTTAGTTTAATTGCACAAGGTCCTTGAAGAGTTGAAGAAATTAGAGATTTACCTGAAGATTTGCACTTGACCGAGTCTCAGTCTTGAGTTGTTGTGGCACTCAAATTGACCAAAAGTCAAGCACAACTTCCTCAATTTATGGCCGGCCACCCATGGAAGATGCTTCAAAAGATGAAAACTCCTATTTTTAGTAAACTATCCCCCTCTCCTCACCTATAAATAAAACCTCATTCTCACATTTCTAATCGTCCCTCATCATTCATCATTCTCTCCTCTCTAAATTCTCTTAGCATTCTTATTTTTTCCCCACGCCTATCATCATCTTTTCATAAAGCTTTTAAAATTTGAGCCTCTTAAAGAACCATTGGTCAGCCACCTTGGAGAGCTATCAGCAAAGGAACGAAGCAAAGGAACGAAGGAGCCTCGTTAGTCAGAGTCTTGGGTGACAGCCACTCTGAATTAGGTTTAATCTTTCTTTTCTTTAATTTAATTTAAAAATGTTTGTTATGTGTTCAATGGTCTTGTTTACAACAATGATAGCTTAATTTTATTTAAGCTAGGATGATTACTTTGATTAAATAATATTTATTAGATTCATGCTTATAATGTTTGTGCCTCAATCGATCATGTTTTCAATTAAAATCAAGTCTATATTTCGTTCATACATGATTGAAATGCACCTGAATTAGCTGAGCGATTCTAACCAGACGATGGGTAGTGGATGCATAATTGAAATGTGCATGCTCGATTTAGATCCTAACCTGATTAAATTGGAGGTTGCATAACAACCCTAACCAGGCTCTGTTATCTACATATTTTTCAGATTTGTGAGATTAAACTGTTTCAAACCTAACACGTCCCTGTTACCTTGCACGAATGCTAAGAAACCCTTAGTAAATAAGGATCAGAAAAATGCGCATTTACTAAGTAAAGGATTCCGGAAGGACCTAATGTGGTTTCCAAACTCATGAAAGATCGAATTACCATGGAATGTTTTTCCAAATATTATTAAGCATGTTGATAATAAATTAAGTTTAATTAAAGTAATTGTTCTAGCTTATTTATGTTATAATTGTTACAAATTGTGTTTAATTTTGCTAAAATATATTTCATTCATATAGTTTGCATACTAAGGATAATTTGCATTAGGGATCATTGCATTTAGTTTAATATATTTTAATCATCACTTTCCAACTATTTGTGTTTTTATTTACCAAATTGTTAATATAATTTTACAAATTAAGTGACTTAGCACAAATACAATCCTTGTGGAGATGATAACTAGATACTTACTTATGACTTGATAACGACTGTGTACACTTTCTCAAACCTACGTGTTACAGTTTTTCATCTCGATCACGGTAATGGCGTCTTTGAAGTATGAAATTCCGCTATTGGATCGCAACACTAGATTTGCGTTGTGGCAGATTAAGATGCAAGTAGTTCTTACACAGATGGATCTAGAGGATGCCCTACTAGGGACAGATAAGATGCCTTTGACATTAACAGATGAAGAGAAGAAGCGTAAGGATCGAAAGGCGTTAACACAATTACATATGCATTTATCCAATGAAATTTTGTAGGATGTGATGAAAGAGAAGACCGCCACTATATTATAGAATAGGCTAGAACAAGTATGCATGTCAAAAACTCTAAAAAGCAAGTTGCATATAAAACAACATCTTTATGCTTATCGTTTGGAGGAAGGTGCGTCTGTACACGAACACTTAATAGTGTTTAAAGAAATTCTCTCAAACTTGGAGGCCATGGAGGTTCAGTATGATAAGGAAGATCTAGGGTTGATTCTACTTTGTTTGTTGCCCCTATCTTATTCAACCTTTAGGAACACGATTTTATATAGCCGTGAGTCTCTTACAGTTGATGAGGTTTATGATTCTTTGACCTCGTATGATAAGATGAAGCATCTTGTGGTTAAACCCGACTCTCAGGGAGAGGGTCTTATTATTTGTGAGAGACAAAATCGGAATACGGATGATGATCGTGGAAGGACACAAGAACGGAATCCTCGAGGTAAATCTAAGGGCAGATCAAAGTCTTCAAACAGAGGTAAAACTTGTAACTTTTGCAAGAAGAAAGGGCACATTAAATCTGAGTGCTATAAGCTACAGAACAAGATTAAAAGGGAGGCTGCAAATAAAAAGGGAAAACAACTAGAAAATTCTGGTGAAGTTGATGTTGTAGAAGACTACAGCGATGGAGAACTTCTAGTTGCTTCTGTCAACAATTTTAAAGTGAGTGAGGAGTGGATACTTGATTCAAGCTACACCTTCCACATGAGTCCCAATAGAGATTGGTTTACAACTTATGAAACAGTGTCTGAAGGTATTGTTTTGATGGGAAATAATGCTTCATGTAAAATCCCAGGTGTTGAAACAATTACAGTTAAGATGTTTGATGGAGTTGTCAGAACACTTAGTGACATATGACATGTTCCAGAATTGAAGAGAAATTTAATTTCGTTGAGTACTCTTGATTCAAAAGGGTACAGATACACGACTGAAAGTGGGGTTTTAAAGATTTCTAAAGGTTCCCTTGTTGTGATGAAATGGTAGAGAAAGGCTGCCAAGTTATATGTTTTGTAGGGTTCTACTGTTACTGGTGATGCAGCTGTTACTTCCTCTTCCTTGTCAAATGATGATATTACTAAACTTTGGCATATGCGCTTAGGGCATATGAGTGAGAATGGCATAGCAGAATTGAGCAAAAGAGGACTTCTTAATGGGCAAGGAATTTGCAAACTGAAGTTCTGTGAGCACTGTGTTTTTGGGAAGCAAAAGGGAGTTCGATTCACCAGAGGAATCCATAACACGAAGGGAACGTTAGAGTATATTCATTCTAATTTGTGGGGGGCCATCCAGAGTGCCTTCGAAAGGTAAAGCTAATTATATGCTAACTTTTATTAATGATTTTTCCAAAAAAGTTTGGATGTTCTTCTGAAGTAGAAAAGTGATGTGTTTTTCACATTTAAGTCTTGGAAAATTATGATTGAAAAACAGACGGGAAAATAAATAAAATACCTCTGCACAGAAAAGGACTTAGAGTTCTATTCTGATGAGTTTAATAGACTGTGCAAGTTAGAAGGGATCGTGAGACACTTGACAGTTCGCCATAAGCCACAACAAAATGGCATTGTAGAACGAATGAATAGAACTGTAACACCCCTATCCCGTATCCGTCGCCGGAATAGGAAAAGGGGCATTACCAGACTTGAAACTCATATCAGAACAGTAAAAATTTTGAATTTTTTTTTGAAATAAAGAACATTCCTTTAGATAAATACTAAAGACAGCCAGGGATACAATTTAAACTTCTATAAGTACACATTTAAAAGATGCCATTTTCGGATGGCTGATATATATTAACCAAAATATTCTTCTACCACTGGTCTATTCTACACATGCCATAAAATAACCCAAAACATAACAGTACCAAGCAGTGGATAGTGATAGTGTAACAAGTTGCTGACGATCCCCGAGTCTGTAGCTTCCAAATGAGATCTATAAAACAGAGGAAACAAGGTAAACGGAGTAAGCATTACAATGCTTAGTAAGTTTTAAGCAGTGTCAACAGATAACAATCAAATTATAACATGGTTGTTCGTATTTTTATTTCACTCTTCCTTTGGGTATATCATCCCTTTACCGAATATGCACATCCCATCATATACAATTGGCAGATAAACTTTCACATAAAAGTGAGCTCATGTAACATAGATATATTTTATAATTTCACATAACCTTTCACACTAATCCGATGCCACATAATCATAGGAATAGTCTCATACATTGCTCACGTATGCATCACATAACTACCTTATGATTTAGTTCAAATCAAGCTCACATATAAACTCGGATTACATACCTGTTTAACCTTTCACATTGAATATATTTATAAGCAATTCTTATTGCGAAGTCTTATAGCTTTAAACTCTACTCGAATTATCGGCGAGACCTTTAGCTCAGATGAAATCTCCAGACGAAGTCAGTGGGTCTTAACCCGGACATAGTCACCACATATAGTCATCGGGTCTTAAATCTCGGATTTACATCACAAAGTTTCATGCATATTTATTCACATGTTACAGCATTCACATCGACTATCATATTTTTAATTCATTTGCCTCATCAAATATCTAATAAAACACACCTTCCACAGTTTGTCATTTCGCCACAATATATATATACACTTTCACGTTCATCACATTGGCCATTCGGCCTTATCTCATATATACATATTCACATTCATCACATAAAATTTTGAATCAAAATATAAATTTTCATATATTCACATCACAATTATCCAAATATACTTCATAAACCACATAAACTTTCATGTATACACTTTGTCTTGGCTGAATCTACATCTATCATTTTCCAATGAATAATTCAATTTCAAGCCATACTATCATTTCATATTCGAATACTTATAAACTTACAATTTCACAATTTTAATATCAAAGATCCATCTAACACTCATATATCATTTTATAATGTCACAAATTAGAATTCACGTATGGGTTTAATCAATAGCTTATGAGCAACTAAAACAAGTTTAATCAATGTTTACAACATAATCACATATTCTCTACAAGCTGTTTTCCTAAGCAACAGTCGTTAAATTATTTGTAACTGGAGCTACGAAACTCCAAATGATGTGCCGTTAATTTTCCATGAAAATAGACTCGTATATCTTCTATCCACAAAATTTTCAGAATTTTTGGTTTGGTTAATCAATCCCAGATTTATCTTAAAGTTTCCCCTCTTTTACTACTTGACTATTCTGACTACTCTTCACTAAGAATTGAATTTCTCATTGTACAGAATTCAAAATATGTTTTTGTTTATTTTGTTTGAAACTAGACTCATTAAGGAGTCTAAGTATATAAATCTTATCTTATAATCATTTTTGTACGATTTATAATGATTTTCCAAATACTGGACAGGGGATTTCGGAGCCATTCTGACTCTGTCTCACACAACTTTAAAAAAATCTCATTATCGGCAACCCCTTTACTTACTCAATTTCTTTTATACGAAACTAAACGCATCAAGCTTTAATTACATAATCTATTCAGCCTTTAACTCAATTCCCACAATTTATGGTAATTTTTCCAAAACACACTACTGCTGCTGTCCCAAGCAGATTTATACAAATTTACTCTGTAAAGTTCTCATTCACATATTTAAAACATAATATCATATATGCCATCATTTAGAAAAGTCATTGACCTTAACGTATATACTTAATTCATATTCATCCCATTTAAAAACTTAAAACTTACAAAGGAATCAAACTCAAATACTTAAGAACTTACCTCGGAATTTGTCGAACGATTACAGATCGACTATTCGGTTAGGTAGCTTTTTCTCTTATCCGAAATTGTCCCTATGTGCTCTTAAGCTTAATTGAGTAAATTAAGTATATCAACTTCATATACTTCACTTAATCAAAGCAAGAAATACAATTATCCTCACTATCTCACACATATACGTTCAGTCAATCATTACTATGTTACAAGTCAAGCCTAGCTTAGGCTAGATCGAACATATATAATCTTTTAACTCAATTTACGAATCAAGACATATTAGTTATCAAAGGTTGACCATGATACACATAGTGAGCTCCATTTTCTTTAACTCACATTCGGCACATAAAAACATACACAAAATTTTCCACACAAGCTAGTATTTTAGCAATTAATATGATACGAGTTAAACCAAAATTTTACAATAAAATTACAAGGTACATACATAGGGTCCATATACATGTTTATTTTTAAACACCACCCTTTAAACCCTCTAGCTCTACTTACAAAAGACTCTCATAACTAAAATCCATAAGTAAGTCATCCAATTCCACCATTTCAATAAGTATTTTATACCAAATCTAATAACTAAATGTTATTAATGAGATTCATACCAAGACCGAATATTCATTAACAACCAAAGCATATATTCAACAATTTAACAATGTGTTTAACCTCCATGGCCGAATAGATCCTTTCTATTCCATTTAACTACCATAAATTTAAAGTATTTAAATCAAGTTCATGAGTTTCTAATTTCGTTACTTCAACCATTCAAAGCCTATTTAATTTCTCAAATAGATTTCTAATACAAGAATTAAGCCAACCTACTAACCTTAACACCCACATTCGGCAAGTGACCACACACACACTCTCATAACCGAATTTCCATATTACTAAAATCCTCAATACACATATTCCCCTTATTCAACTTCAATTTAAGCTCCCAACTCATAAAACATAAGGAATAGAAATCATCTTCTAAGTTTCCTACCTTAACCGAATGCCCAAATCACCACAAGGATCAAAATTCACACATAGGCTCAATCAAAGACCTATCCATCAACTAAAATTTCATAAAATCTCAAAGAATTTACCTAAAACTTACCTTAATTAAGCAAGTAGAAGACCGAATGCCTAGCTTCTTTTCCCCCTTTTTTCTTCCTTTAGTTCACGGTAAGAAGAACAAAAACATAACCAAAATTTTTTTCTTTCTTTTATATAAAGTAATAACCATTTAACTAAAATTTAATACATATTTTAATATATGCCATCATCATGGCCGGCCACTATTAACAAAAAGGGGTATTTGACATGCAAAACCATTATTTTCAATACATGCTTTAATAGACCCTTATAGATTAACCTATCACATTTCAAAAATGTCACACATAAGTCCTATTAACTAAATTCACATGCAATTTACTAAATTGAAGCTTAAAACTTTCACACATTCATATTCACATATAATAAACATAAAATATGACGGCTAATTATTTTTATGACTCGATTTTGTGGTCCCGAAACCACTTTTCGACTAGGGTCAAATTAGGGGTGTCACAAGAACGATCTTGGAGAAGGTTCGACGTATGTCATCAAATTCCAACTTACCAAAGTCATTTTGGCCAGAAGTTGCCTCTATTGCATGTTTTTTTATCAATCGATATCCATCCGTTGCCATTGAGAAAAAGACTCCATAAAAGGTATGGTTTGGTAATCCTGCTAATTATTCTGATTTAATGATCTTTGGGTGTCCTGCGTATGCTCATATTGATAATGAAAAATTAGAACCGAGATCTATTAAATGTGTTTTTCTTGGTTACAAAGCTGGTGTAAAAGGGTATAAGTTATGGTGTCCTGGAAATAGAAAAGTTGTGATTAGCAGAGATGTTGTTTTTGATGAAACTGCTATGCTACCTAGCTTATCTCTTAAAGACTCTTCCAATAATGAAAATCAAAAGTAGGTGGAGCATCAGATTAATACAGAGTTGACTCCTCAAGCCAGTACAAAAATTGAGAATAGAGTTGTTTCTTCACCACAATACTCTGTTGCCAAAAATAGAACTAGAAGAGAAATTAAACCTCTAAAGAAGTATGCCGAGGCTGATCTAGTTGCTTATGCTTTAAATGTGGCTGAAGATATAGATGCAAACTAAGAGCCATATAATTATTCTGAGGGGGTTAGCTGTGAAGACTTTGAAAAGTGGATGTTTGCTATGTAAGAGGAGATGGAATCACTCCACAAAAACAGAACATGGGATCTTGTAAAACTTTCTAATGGTAAAAAGACTGTTCGTTGTAAATAGGTGTTTAAAAAGAAAGAAGGGATTTCGAGAGTTGACGAACCCAAATATAAAGCAAGGCTTATTGCAAAGGGTTACAGTCAAATTCTAGGAGTGGACTTCACCGATGTGTTCTCCCCAGCTGTGAAGCATAGTTCGATTCGAGCTTTGCTTGGTATTGTGGCCATGCATGATTTGGAGCTTTAGCAGTTAGATGTAAAAACTGCATTTTTGCATGGAGAACTTGAGGATGATATTTACATGCAACAATCAGAGGGTTTTATAGTCTCAGAAAAAGAGGACTATGTTTGCTTGCTAAAAAAGTCCCTTTACGGTTTGAAACAGTCACCAAGACAGTGATACAAGAGGTTTGATTCTTCTATGACTTCACATGATTTCAAAAAAAGTAGTTTTGCCAGTTGTGTTTACTTTAAGAAAAACAATGATTGTTCTTTTGTGTATCTACTTCTTTATGTTGATGACATGTTGATAGCAACAAAAGATAAATGAGAGATAAGAAAGGTCAAAGCCCAACTAAGTGAAGAATTTGAGATGAAAGATTTGGGACCAGAAAAGAAGATACTTGGTATGAAGATTCTCAGAGATAGAAAAGCAAGTAAATTGTACCTAAGTCAGAAGGGGTACATTGAGAAAGTTCTTTGCAGGTTCAATATGCAGAGTGCTAAGCCTATTAGTACTCCTTTAGCAGCCCATTTCAGACTTTCATCGGCTTTGTCTCCACAATTAGATAATGAGATTGAGTACATGTCACATGTTCCATACTCTAGTGCAGTGGGATCTCTCATGTATGCTATAGTTTGTTCATGTTTAGATTTATCATATGCAGTTAGTGCAGTTAGCAAATATATGGCGAATCCTGGTATAGAACATTGGAAAGCAATTCAGTGGATTTTAAGATACTTACGAGGTACTACTAATGTTTGCTCACAGTTAGAAGAACTAGAGATGGAGTTATTGGGTATGTTGATGCTGATTTTGCTGGAGACCTTGATAAAAGAAGATCTGTAACACCCCTCACCCGTATCCAACGTTGGGACAGGGTTCGAGGCGTTACTGGACTTAACATTCACAACATGCAAAACCGAGCCACAAAATTTTCACTAAAAATTAAAATATCTCGAACACATGCATATCATTCCTTATATAGGTCTTCGAAACCTATAACATACATTGGGGTGGTTCGGGGGTAAACCAAGAACTTTGAAAATCTTTGGGCAACTTAAGTAATTTTCTTGCTTCGGAGAGTCACACGCCCATGTGGATTAGGCCGTGTGGTCAATTTCAAGGCTATTTTCCAAGCCAATTGTCACCCTTAATTACCTACATACACTTATACATTATCATAGCAATTGACATGGCATATTTGAGTAATTATATATTCACAATCAAGACACAAGCATGGCATTCTTACAACAACACATAACATATTACAAACCATGCATGGCAAACAAGCATATGCACATCACTAATATCAGACATAACATGAATAGCTAGATTTATAAGTCAGAATCATTAGCTCACTAAAGACCAATATATTTTGTAACACCCCGAACCCGAGACCGACACCGGAGTCGGACACGAGATGTTAACAACTTTGAAAAATTTTTCCAGACACTGCCCAGTCTGAGTACTAGTCGCTTCAAAAATCATATCTTGAGTTTCACAACTTGAAAATCAGTTTTGTGATTTTTCCCTGAAACTAGACTCATGTCCCCACCTATGTATATTTTTCTAGAATTTTTGGTCGGGCCAATTAGTACAGTTTATTAGTCAAAGTCTCCCATGTTACAGGGGTCGACTACACTGACCTTTTCCCATTACGACTTGGATATCTCTCTGCACAGAGCTTCAATACTGATGCCGTTTCTTTCTATGGAAACTAGACTCATAGAGGAATCCATACATATATGGTATGACCCCTAATTATCTCTGGTCAATTTATAGTGAATTTCCAAAGTCGGAACAGGGAATCCAGAAACTGTTCTGGCCCTGTTCCACAAGAACCCGAATATCTCTTACTGTACTGTTCATATGATTGTTTCATTACTTTCATATGAAAGTAGATTCATCAAGGTTCGATTACATTATTTATTCACTATTTAATTCCACTCCTACGAATTCTTGTGATTTTTCCAATCCACACCACTGCTGCTGTCAGCCTCTGTTTTCAAAGTAAACCTTACCTATTTTCGGGGTTTCATGGACCAACTAGGGCCTTGTCATACATATGCCCACATATGATCATACTTAGCCATTCCAATGGCTGATCATTTGCTCAACACTTCCATTCCAACTATAGTTACATCATGAAACCATCTATACATTCATAAACACGAATGGTCTAATGCCATACTCCACTTCTACAAGCCATTTTCGCATGGCTGTACACTTATACATTTCATAAAGTACTCGAAAAACAACAATGGGTAGTCCTATACATGCCATATCAAAATTCAACCAAAATAGTACCCAAAAGAGCCTTTGATAGTGTGGGCGACTTCGACTTCAAGATCCCGAGTCCGATAGCTGGAGAACCAAAAATCTATAAAACAGAGGAGCAGTGTAACGAGTAAGCAATTTATGCTTAGTAAGTTTTGAGCAAGGAATTCCAGCATAAACAAAGAATAACACACATTTAGCTAAACGGAATATTTCATAATACGCAATTTACCGATATCAAACTTGCTTCACAACATTAACAACCCTTATGTACATACACAATAGACTAACTTAGCCGAAGGCCGGTAGCTCGTTTATCAACTGAGCGAACATTTATTTGTAAGGGCTCGATTAAATTCAACACATACGTAACATATCCCCATATTGGGATGTTTTTCGAGTATTCGCTGGAATTTTACAGCAAGCTCATTCATTACCAAATCACGTACCTTCGGGATTTAACCGGATATAGCTCCTCGTTCAAATGCCTTCGGGACATAGCCCGGTTTTAGTAACTCACACAATGCCTTCGGGACATAACCCGGATTTAATAACTCGCACGAATGCCTTCGGGACTTAACCCGGATTTAGTATCTCGCACAAAGGCCTTCGGGGCTTAACCCGGAATTTGTATCTCGCACAAATGCCTTCGGGGCTTAACCCGGAATTTGTATCTCGCACAAATGCCTTCGGATCTTAGTCCGGATATATTCACTTAGCACAAAGCCTTCGGGACTTAGCCCGGACAGCATTCAATTAATCATGCACATCTAACAATAATTCATGGCACATTCATATTTCATTTTCATTTGCGAAACTCAAACACAAGGCACATATCGTCCTTGCACATTCGGCTCAATAGCCACACATAGAGCATGATTTAATCACATCGTAATTTAAGCTCTCTTACTCAAGAACTTACCTCGGGTGTTGTCGAACGATTCCGCTAGCTATTCAACCACTTTTTCCTTCCCTTTATCGGATTTATTTCCCCTTTGCTCTTGAGCTTAATTAAACAAATAAATTGATTTCATCATTTAGGCATCAAAAAGATGAACACAAGGCACTTAGCCCATATTTATACATTAGACATTAAAGTCTCATACATGCAAAAATCATGCATCAACACAACATATTAGCTAATTTCTTTCCCCTTGGCCGAATATGCATGTCTATTTTTGGGGTCGATTTCAACACTTAATACACACATATACACACTAGTAAAGCATCCTCCCCCTTTTCATCAATTTAACACATGCATTGCTCATTAACATGCAAAGTTACATTCGGCCTTAGCACACATCTTGCTAGCCGATTCTTCTCCATTTAGCAACCAATGCACATATGTGCTCACACAAAATGCTAAAAAGGAGGTTCAAGAATCATCAAGCCATCATCACATGCATCATTAACAAGCTTCATATTTTGCATGCAATGGCATTAACACAACCTCCACCTAGGCCGAATCTTAACTCATCCTCATGCCTCATCACCACAACATCAAACACCAACCAAGAATGATGCATCCATGGTCAAGTGCCATTTCCATCACATAGCAAGATTTAGACCATGGGCTAGGTAGAACTCAAGCTAACAACTAAAACATGCATGCATCTCATGGAACATCATCAAACATACCTTAGCCTAGCTACATGCATGGCCGAATCTCTTCACCTTTCTTCTTCTTTCCTCCTTAAAATTTTTGGCCAAGGATGAACCAAAGGATGAGAAAATTTTTTCTTTGTTTTTCTTTCTAATTTAGGCTAAATGAAGGTGAGAAAAGGATGAACAAAGATCTTCTCCTCTCTTTTCTTTAGCTCACGGCAATGGGGGGGGGGAAAAGAATCAACTACACACTTTTTTTTTTGTGTATTCATCATACTCCTTTTCATTATTTAATTTCCATGCCTATTATTTTATTTTTTTCCACCCATGATGCACCAACAAAACATGTCTATGACATGTCTTGGCCATCAAACTTGGTCTACCATGCTTGTCATGGCCGGCCACTACTAGTAGGGGGGAATTTGACATGCAAGTCCCCCCTTTGTCCACATGCACTAATAGGTCCTCACACATTGACCTATCACATTTTAGAATTTTCTCACATAAGTCCTATTGACTAAATTCACATGAAATCAACCAAATTGAAGCTTGAAATTTTCACACATTCATAATTACATATTCTAGACAATAAGTATCACATTCAAACATTTCGGTGACTCGGTTTAGCGGTCCCGAAACCACTTCTCGACTAGGGTTAACTTTGGGCTGTCACATATTTGGCCAAATTATAATAACACATGTTATAAAACTAGGTCCCTATACATGCCACTCACTTGATAATTCTAGCATATGTGTTTATACTGTCAAGGTTTTGGCTTGATAGTGTGATGCTGCCTCCGACAATCTCCAACCCTAAGTTAACCTGACAAAACTAAAAGAAATTGAAAGGAGGGGGTAAGCTTTACACTTAGTAAGCTCGCATGAAAATAATAAGCAATTTACTAACATGCTTTCCATAGTAAAACTATCCCAATTGTACATTTACACATGTTCTGGTTAAGTTATTTTCTTGAGTCACAGTCACTAAATCATTTATATCTAGAGCTACGAAACTCCAAATTAAGATCTATAAATTTTCCTAGAAACTAGACTCTTATATATTTCCACCATATAAATTTTAAAGTCTCCCTTATTTTGCTGTTTGACAGCTTTGACTACTCTTCACTAAAATTTAATTATCTTTCGCTACCAAATTCAAATGAGGTTATAGTTTCTTTATTATAAAAATAAATTCAGTAACGAATCAAACCATATAAATTACGCTTCTTAACTATTTTTTTACAATTTTTAATGATTTTTAAAATTTAGAATAAGGGATCACTAAATCAGTCTGAACCAGTCTTACAAAAATATAAATATCTAAAAATAAAGAAGTCATTTGTTTTATCTCTTTATTTTATATGAAAATAGATTCAATAATATTTAATTACATATCTCATTACACTTCTAGTTCAACTTCTATTATTTTTGGTGATTTTTCAAAGTCACTCCCCTACTGCTGTTTTAGACTGTTTATCCCAAATTTCATTCCTTTACTAAAATTTCTTATTATCAACTTTCAAGATAATACTTATCCATATTCATCTTATCAAAAATTCAATCACATATCTAACTCATAATTCAAAACTCATATATTCATATTCCGGTATTATCCCACTTTTTTTTTACGTTAAATTTCATTTAGCAAACTTGTTTCTCCCGGTGAACACGTTGGAAAGTAACAATATCCGGTGGTTTTAGCACATAGCTCCACACTATTGGGCTAACATGTAATTGTGGCATATGCACTTAGTGCCATTTTTCAAATTAACATGTATAACCATGGCATATCCACTTAGCACCACGTTACATGTTTAACCTTGGTATATCCACTTAGCACCACGTTAATGAATCAATATATGTAACCGTGGCATATCCACTTAACACCACGTTACATGTATCAATATGTGTAATCGTGGTATATCCACTTAGCACCACATTACATGTATAATCGTGGTATATCCACTTAGCACCATGTTTTTCCATTTCGAAGGTTCAACCCAGATTTCCTCATTTAATCTCAATTCATCAACCACAAATCATCGTTTGTGTCCATTAATTGAACAATACTAAAACTTATTTCATTTGCACTCTCTTCACAAGTCCGTTTCATTTCACATGTCAAACATGTACTCATGAGTTTCGAGTACGTACCTGTGCTATCTCTTAGCACAACCACTTATGCAAATAGGACAATTATATGCAAGATCTCATATTTTCGGTAATCACCCATTTCTTTTAAATATCATATTCCATCAAATTTATTAACATCAAATTCAATACAATTATAAAAAATTATATTTCATGTATATCAATAATAACATGAATAATAGGCTTCTTAAATCACGCGAACTTACCTCAGATCCAGAAATGGCAATTTACCATTCTAGTCCATAACTTTGTATTTTCCCGATTTAAACCTAAATCTCGATTTCCTTGATTTATAATATCACATTTACCCTACTAATTAGTCACAATATTCATATGGGTCTAAAAATCATATTTTTACAAATTTGCATTTTGACCCCTAAACTTTTGCATATTTGCACTTTTACCCCAAGGTTCAGAAATTAAACTTCTTCCTATTTTCTTATATTTTATGACATGCTGATCAATTTTACCTTCTATAGAAACATCAAATTCTCACTCTAACATGTACTTATGAACATTAGGTATTTTTACCGATTATGTCGTTTTACCCGTTTTCACGTAAAAACGCTTAGCAAAAGTTGTTTAACACAATTTCAAACTTCATATTCTACCATTAAACATCAAAATACATGCATATCATTCATGGGTAAATTTTTAAACATAAATCCTAGCTCAAAATAATGGTAGAAATGAGTAGATCATGTTATCGGGATTTCAAAAATACATAGAACATTAAAAACGGATCTCAGAATCACTTACTATTAAGCTTGAAAGCTTGGTCAAACCCTAACCATAGCTGCTCTTGGTACATTCTTCTGTAGAAAGAAGAAAGGGACACATGTAGGGTTTAAAATTTGTCTTTTAATTCATTTTACCCCTAAATGACCAAAATGCCCTTTTTACTATTCTTTCAACTTTTACCCAACCAAGGCCATTTTTGTCCAAAAAGTTATAAAATGGTTTAATTATAATTTAAGGACCTCTTATTTAAAATTTCATGACAATTAGACACTTCTAACATGTAAAACTCAACTTTTGCACTTTTTACAATTTAGTCCTTTTTACTAAATGAGTGCCCAAACGTCAAAATTTTGGAACGAAATTTTCACGAAATCATTCTGTGAAATCATAGACCATAAAAATATAATAAAAATGAAATTTTCCTCATCAAATTTATGGTCCCGAAACCACTGTTCCGATTAAGCCTAAAATCGAGATGTTACAAGATCTCTCACAGGTTATGTCTTTACAATCGGAGGTTGTGCAATCAGTTCGAAAGATACTTTGCAAACTAAAGTCTCTTTGTATACCATTGAAGCTGAGTACATGGCGATTACTGAGGCTTGTAAAGAAGCTATTTGGTTGAAGAGACTCTTTAGTGAACTCAATGAAGACCTTCAAATCAGTATAGTATTTTGTGACAGTCAGAGTGCAATTTTCCTTACAAAAGATCAAATGTTTCATGAGAGAACAAAACACATTGATGTTCGGTATCATTTTATTTGTAATATTATTGCTCGTGGTGATATTGTTGTTAGCAAAATTAGTACTCATGAAAATCCTGCAGATATGATGACTAAAGTCACTTCCTATAACCAAGTTTGAGTATTGCTTAGACTTGGTTGGTGTTCATTGTTGAAGTTAAACCCTTAAGGGGTTTTATGGAAGAGGTGGAGAACTTGTTTATTGAGAGTTCGCGATGAAGAACTTGTTCATTAAGAATTCGTGTCAAGGTGCAGATTGTTAGAAGTAAGTGACCCGAATCCTTATTTAAATAAAATACAGTGGTAAAATAAAATAAAAGTAAAATCCATATAAAACTACACTTCTTTTATTATATTTTAGAATAAGGTTTTTTAAACCTTATTAAACTCCATCTATTTTATATTGATTAGAATAAGGTGTTTCAATCTTACTACACTCCTATTAAAATATGACTTTACTATAAATAGACATAGTCTATTCCTCTTGTAATTATTCGAATTCGACATAGTGAATTTTCTTCTCCTTTGTCTGTGGTTTTTCCCAGAAGGGTTTCCACGTAAAATCTATGTGTTATTTAATTTAATTTAATTTTTATTTATTTTAATAGGGGGATGAGTTGTCGGACGATTTTACAGTAAAGAGTGAATATAAGATCCTACTCCAAGGTGATATCACACTTGAGTCTATTGGTAATAATGGTAATTATACAATTTTTTAAGAAACTCTGGCAAATCAATTTACCAGAGAAAATAAAAATTACAGCATGGCGAATTTTTAAAAATTATATCCCTAACTACTATAATTTCTACAATAAGAGACTGTAGGTTTAACAATGTGTCCAAAATGTACAGGAGATGTCGAAACCTCAGAGCATATCTTTAGAGATTGTCCTTCTGTAGAGGAAACTTGAAGGAGGCTAGATTTGAAACGGTCTGATGATATTGCTAATGTATCTTTGCAATGTTGGCTTACTCATATTGTTTCTACGTTCCTGATTACTACATGCAGAATTATGGTCTATACCTTATCGTTTACTTGGTCTGCAAGGAACAAGTTGATTCATGATAGGGTGATCTTATTATCTTAAGACATACTACAAAGAGTTCAGTCCCACATTAAAGAAGTCAATGCGATTCAACAGAAGTTACCTGTTCGAAAGGTTGAGTATAAATGATAGAGGCCCTTGAAGGATCCTTTTCTTAAAATAAATTTTGGCGTATCATTTCAAGGGAAGGATGGGAGATCATGCATAGGGATAGTTATTAGGAATGGGAGGGATCAAGGGGTGGGCTCAAGATCAATTGTAAATTGCCACATACCTATGGATTTTGCAGTGGATGCCATTACATGTCTCCAGGCAATGAGTTTTGGGATTTTTAGGAGGTGATGCTGGAAGGGCATGCTCTGTTAGCAGTTAAAAAGATGAAATCCTACAGTGATGATAGGTTGGTTATAGGGACCTATATATATGATGCAAAGTTAAAAGCAAAGGGTTTCAAAAAATGTTTATTCAAACATGTTCCAAGGGATGCAAATAAAGTCACACATATATTAGCTAAAGAGGGGTTGAAGAGGGGTGGGAGTACTTATCTGGGAGGGTGTGTGCCAGATTTGCAAGGGATGCGATGGAGAACAATCAGTACGACCTATAAATGGGGGAAGGGGGAAGTAATGGTGGTGTCGTCTATGGTAGCATCACATTGGGTGATGCGGTTAAGTCCCTTGAAAGGGGTTTTAAGAGGTGTATAAAGGCGGGAAGGGGGAAGGAAGGGGTTTGGAGATCGAGGAGGTTATTGAGGGCTATTGTTATCTGGGGTGAGGGTATGAAGGTTGGGGTTGTGGCTAGATAGGATGGTTCGGTGAAGGTGGGTTACTTGTGGTGGTGACAGGTTGTTGAGTTTCTTTGAGTTTTCAATGAAGTTTTAGGGCATCTTGATTATGAGTAGGGGAGATGCATGGCGTGATTGAAACCTAGAAGAAAAGGTTGTCGTTTGGATTCCAAGGTACTGCTGATAGGACATGGAAAGGGAAAGTGGATGTGGTTTTAGGGATTAAAAGAGTTTCAAAATACTCTATTGAATGGATGCCAACTTATTAATGGATTGTTTTATTTTGTTTGTTTAGTCTTGTTTTCTGATTGGATTTGAATTATTCCTAGCCATTTGGTTTTGTTCATTTTATTATTTTATTATTATAAATGAAATAACTCAGTTCCCTTTTAAAAAAGATTCACATGTCAATTTTTTAAAGCCGTTTATAAAATTAAAAAATATATTGTTAGTGTAACAAATACTTACCATTACTTTTTTATATTTACATTTTGAATTTAACTTTAAATCATTTTAAGTTATTTTTATTTATTTTTAATTCAACTTAAAAATTTTCCTTAAATTCTTTTATTTATTAATATTTTTATGTAAATTATTAAATTATTTCATTATATTAAAATCTAATAATAATCATGTGTGAAGTGTGTGACATTTAAACTAGTATATATATAAACAAAATAATATTTGATGGATCGTTAATGAATGAATTTCATGTAAAATCCGTAAATAGCAACATGACACATTATTATTGGATAATACAAAAAATAATGGAATACTTATAAATAAATATGAGTAAACAACACCAATTGTCTCTTAACTTTGATTAAAATTACGTTTCAATCATTAAAATTTTAAAACTTTCAAAATCATCACTAAAGTTATCATATTATTACAAAACAATAACCCAACCGTTATATGCTATTACTAGAGTAACGATAGTCTAATGTGGCACATTAAATTACCACATGAATCACCGCATAATACCCTTTCTTTTATTTTTTTCTATTATTAAAAATTTATTTCCTGAAGTTTCATTACAATGTTTCCTTTATTTTTCATTTCTTCTTGTTATCAATACCCAAACCCCCAAAAACCAAGAACTAACAAAAATAAATCAACCTTCATTTTTTCCACACTAACAATATCAAACCCTAACTTTGTTTGCTTTCCCTCTTCTCTCCCAAACCAATCACCTTTTTTTTCTTCCTTTTTCCACTTTGGCTTTAGATGATTTTCTCTCATTTTCTTTCCTCCCAAACACTATTTTAATCACACCATCATCATTCAACCATCATGAAATCTCAATAACTCTCATAATCACCCTATCACCATTTACCAAATCAAATTAAGCACTGAGCACAATTAGTTAGAAAGTAAAAATAGAAGAGAAAGGAAAAGAGAAGAAGAACTCAAAGAGAGAGAACCTAGAAATTTAGGTTCGACCTAGGGTTGGTTCGCGACGCTCAAGGTTTTGACAGACTAACGGTGGATGATGGAGATTTGAGCTTGGGTGGTCTAAAAGTTGATTTTTTTTCTAAAAATTTTAGTAAGTCTTCAAAGAAACTAAGTAGGGATTTGTGAAGAGGATGTCAAGGGGAGCATTTTTGGTGTCTATTTTTATCGAAGAAGATGAACGAAGATGGTGACAGTAGGGGCAGTGGTAGTGACAAGGATAACAAAAGGTGACTAGGGTTCATGAAAAAAATAGGAAAAATGATTATATAAAGGAAAATGAAACAAAAAAGAAAGGAAAAATAGTCACTTATGTTTGAAATATTATGTTTTAATCACTTACGTTATTGTTTTGTTACGGAATGATCACTTTGCCATTAGGATTTTTTGCCTCTCAAACAACAGTCCGACGTGACAGTTAAAATGAGTTTTAAATGCTAACATGGATGTCCATTTGGGATGGGAAAAGTTAATTTTTTTGATAAAAATGGAATACAATTAATTTTTTTTTATAAAAATGGAATACAAATTTTTTCCCTAAAATCTAATTTTCTTCGATTTAAAAAGAAGCAACAACAAGGTTTTCTTTGTTACCATCAAAGAAGGAAAGAAAAGAAAAAATGGTCACACCAACCTCTATACTTGTAACGCCCCCACGCCCGAAACCGTCGCCGGAGTCGAGCTTGAGGGGTTACCGAACATAATTTATCAAATTAAGAACTTCAAATCATTTGTTTCTACATTCACAGCTTTCTAACTACCCGCGTCACAGTTACAAGAAAAATCATATCTCGAGTTACGAAACTCAAAATCAAGATCCGTAAATTTTACCTAAATCTAGACTCATATATCTATTTACCAATTTTTTTCTAGAATTTTTGGTTGGGCCAATTAGTACAGTTTATTAGTTAAAGTCTCCCCTGTTTCAGAGTTCGACTGCTCTGACCTCTGTGTATTACAAATTAGATATATCTCTATACAAAATTTCAATGACTATGAGGTTTGTTTCTATTAAAACTAGACTCAATAAGGAATATGTACATATAAATAAAAACTTCTAATTATTTTAGTAAAATTTATTATAAATTTTTAAAGTCAGAACAGGGGATCCAGAAATCACTCTGGCCCTATTTCGCAAAAGTTTAAATATCTCATAAAATATAATTTATATTCCTGTTTTGTTCAATCCATATGAAAATAGACTCATTAATCTTCAATTTCATAACTTACTCATCATTTATTTCCATTTATACTATTTTTAGTGATTTTTCAAATTCATGTCATTGCTGCAGCAATATTCTGTTTTAAGGCAAATTTCATCCTTTCATGAGTTGTTATGAACTAGATAACCTATTAAACTTCCATTATATCAAACATGATCTAAATTTAACTATCACCATGACTTATCAATATCAAACATTTTCTCAACCAATCATGGCCATATCATAAAATTATTTACACAAAATAAGTATATTGCTATACATGCCATACTTAAGTTTTACAAGCCATTTACCAAGATAAAAGTCCTTTGGATAGTGTGATCGAACCTTCGACCCGTCCCGATTCCCGAGCTGGCTTGTTCAAAACTATAGTAAATAAAGAGGAGGGAGTAAGCATAAGTGCTTAGTAAGTTCATATGTAAATAACAAGTAACATAACAATACAAATATACCAAACAACTTTAGCATGGTATCACCAAAACATATGTCATATTTCTAAACATCATTCATCATCTTACCACCTTATCGTTGTTGTATCTATTTTCAACCCGAGGGTTAAGAACATACCTGTCCAAAGTGTCCATTTCACAACACTTACCAAAACGTCACTTGCATCTTAAGTGTTCTTCCATTTCACTAGAAATTTCACCCGTTGAACACATCGGAATACAACTCGGATACACGGATAATTTGCACATAAGTGCCTCATATGTAATCAAGAAATCATGTAACCCGCCCCTAAGTGAACTCGGACTCAACTCAACGAGCTCGGGCGTTCGCATCCATAAGTGAACTCGGACTCAACTCAACGAGTTCGGATGCCTAGTTACATCTCACGAACTCGGACTCAACTCAACGAGTTCGGACATTCGCATCCATAAGTGAACTCAGACTCAACTCAACGAGTTCGGATGCTCAACCATCCTAGTGACATGTCACTTGTATCCTAATCTATTCCTAAGGTTCAAACGGGCTCTTTCCCTCGATCTCACATTTGCCGTCTTCCATGGAATATCGGAACCGATACTCGGTAGCAATTCATATTTATCAAGTAGTAAACATAATTTGCATATTACTCAACATTAACCACAAAGCATAATATTTCACGATTAAAAATCAGCATATCATATAATTAACATTAATAACTTAAAAATAACAATTATGCTACATTATTTACACATGAACTTACCTTGGTACCAAAATATAAAGATTTTGCAATTTAGTCCACAATCTTTTCTTTTCCTCGATCACGACTTGAATCTCGTTTTTCTTGATCTATAATACCAAATTAATCTTATTTAATACATACATTTATCAAAACAGCATTTAATACGAACTTTAAAAAAATTACACTTTTGCCCCTAAACTTTTTCATAATTACACTTTTGCCCCTAGGCTCGGGAATTAAACTTTATTCCTTATTCTTATGTTTTATAACATGCTGATCACTTTTCCCTTCTATGGCAACATCAAATTCTCTCTCTAACATATACTTGTGACTATTAGGTATTTTTGCCGATTAAGCCCTTTTACTCGTTTTCACTCAAAACCGAGTAGCACAAGTTGTCTAACATAATTTAAAACCCCATATTCTATCATAAAACATCAAAATACACAAATTTCACCTATGGGTATTTTTCCAAATATAAACCCTAGGTTGAATTATTGCTAGCATAAGCTTAATCGAGCTTCCGGGATTCCAAAAACGTAAAGAACATTAAAAACGGGGCTTGGAATCACTTACTATGGAGCTTGGAAGCTTGAAACAAACCCTAGCTATGGAGAACCCTTGAAATTTCGGCCTAATGAAAAAGATGGACAAAAATTGGCTTTTAATTTTGTTTTAATTCATTTTAATAACTAAATGACCAAAATACCCTTACTACTAAACTTTCCAAAAATTCCTTCCATGTCCTAATTTTGTCCATGAACTTAAAATTGGTCAAATTGCTATTTAAGACCTCCTCATTAATATTCCAAAACAATTTCATACTAAAAACTTCTAGAATGCAAGTTTTGCAACTTATTCGATTTAGTCCCTACTTTCAATTTAAGCACTTTAGGCATAGAATTTCATCACGAAATTTTCACACAATCATGCAATCATATCATAATCATCAAAATAATTATAAAATAACTATTTCTAGCTCAGATTTGTGGTCACGAAACCACTATTCCGATTAAGCCCTAATTCAGGATATTACAATACTTGCTTGCTATTGTGGTTGCCCACAATACACAAATAAAAAAAGATGAAGCATGTCCTTTTTATCTGCCACATATACATAAAAACATGAAAAGATGAACAACTTTTTTGTAAAAAACTATAATATCTGAACCCAAAACCCAGGTAAAGAACAAAAAAACCCATTACTTACTATAATCTATGTTTGGACTCTCCATTGAATCGATATTGAATCGATATTTTATTCTTCCATTTAGAATAAAAAATTAAACCGATTGATGGAGCACTCAATTTGATTTCTATAGTTTCGATTCAAAAAATATGACTATGAAAATAGATGGTTTTTTTAGTTAAAATGAAAATGAAAACTAAAAGAAAAAAGAGACCACTTTTTTTTTCAGTTTAAGGATTAATTTGATGCATTGGTTTTGATTATTTTAGGAAACCAAATTAACATTTTTCTTTAATTAATTTAAAAAATTCAATTAATTCGATTTATTTAATTAAAAATCAATTAATTTTATTAGTTGGATATCCACGTTGGCATTTACAATCTATATTAACTATCACGTCAGACTGTCATTTGGGAAGTAACATATCTTTGACCATTTTATAACAAAATGATAAAAAAAAGTGATTATTTTGATAGTTTACCCTAAGAGAGTAAATAACTGAAAAAAAAAGATAAGAAAAAGAAAAAGAAAAAGAAAAAGAAATATAAAAATATTGTTGATTGTTACATGGCAATCCGTGGCAAATAACATGCCACATCAATCTCCCGTGACTCCAATAATGGCACATAGTGGTCGGGTGATATTTTGTAATAATTCAATAATATTAGTGACAATTTTTAAAGTTTTAAAAGTTTAGTGGCTGAGACATAATTTTAATCAAAGTTAAGGGGCAATTGATTTAGTTTACCCAATAAATATTAACAACTTTATTTAAGTATAACTAAATATCAATTTTAATTATTATATTTTCCTTATATTTTGAATTTAAAGTTTATATCAAATTTTTGGTTTGGTATTTGAGTTTAAAATTTAGGGTCTATGGTTCATATTGACTTTCAAATTTCAAGTTCATATTTAAATAAAGTTATTAATATTTATTTATAAGTTATTGACTAATTTTTTTATTTTAGCAGTGATAAAGTGTTGCATTTTTGTTCACTAATGACACATAAGACTAGTGCATCTAATATTCAACCTATATATTTGTTGAGTGTTTCTGTGTGTCTTTTAGATGGTGAGGCTGTGTATTTATATGACATGGTTATTGTTCATAGATGTGATGTAATAGGTAGGTTCCATGCATGTCGACATGTACCCTACTTTGGGTTTAACACATGTTTATATGACTGGGGTTCGCTTGTGTGATGGCGTGTGAACCCACATTGTGTGGTCCCGTGTGCGAACTCATAGTGTCACGCAAGCTTGGATTGCGAACTATGTAGAACCCGGCCTGGACCCTATTAGGTTATGGGTCGAGAATAGTGAGTATCATAACAATATGTGCCCCATCCGGTTCGAACAAGAGTTATAAAATGACTTTTCTTGAACTTTGTTCTATTGACGAGAAGTAATATATAAGGAGAAGCTTACTGAATATAATTTATACCTTAATCTGTAACATACACTTCACCACGTGTCAAGAAGGGGTATAGCTGTATGTAGCTGCTTATGCCTTTATTCTTGGATATATGAATTGTTAAAGTGCAAAGAAAAACCTTTTAAAAGGAGGTTCCCTGAGCCTTAAAAATTCCACTGTTTCAATTCGAGATTTTAGAGAAAAAGCTATTATTGAAAAGAACATTTTTAGAGGTAATCTCCTTAAAATTTCCATCATTTTTTTATTTTTTTCTAGTTTTATTAGAACACAATGGCTAGGACTAGAGGAAGTGGTTGTGTTACTCAAAACATCCCCTATGACGCCATGAAGCGAGTACTCCGGTGGAGGCTAAGGCCTACGTTTACACTATGAAGGTGGAAGAAAAGAACCATGTTTTGGCCGCTCAGGGAATTCAAATATCGAATTTTTCTTACAACTTCTCAATCCCAGAAGGATTAAATTGGTTAGGCGACACCAACGACGATAGTTTTTTTACTTCCATTGCACATGATAGAGGCAAGCTTCCGTTTACCACTCCACCCCTTATTCTACCATATTCTCAACCAATACATGATAGCTCTAGGGCAGTTATCTGGTTTTTCATGGTGGGTCACTTCATCGAACGCAACCAATGTGATGAAGTGCCACTTATCATCGTTTTTTAGAATTTGGATCAACTGAAGGTCTGCAATCGAGGGGGTCTGGTGGGCTTATTCTATTTCTCTCATTGCAAAGATGTGGAATCCATCATTACGAACTGGTTTTTGAATCTTCATCTAAACCGCTGCAAGTGCATAAGGGTTAAGTATAAGCTTAATAGTGGCTTTGACTTTCCAACCAAGTGGTCAATACCTGGTAAGGGCATGTGTTTGAGGAAGTGAGAAATTATGACAAAAGTAGGTTAGGGACAGTATTATAGACTTCACAAGGGTCGCTTACTAGATTTGGAGGAAGTGCTAAAAAGAGGAACGTGTTTCAGCACTGCCTCTTAAATATAAACTCCAATGGATGGAGGCAAGCTAATGTTGATGATGGTGTGGACGCCATTGGACTACTACCTACACAGTTCACCTGGCCACATGGTGTTACTGATGAGTTGGGGGTTATACTGTCGGGGAGAAGAGAAGAACCTAAAAATTATTTTTATAGTTTTTGTAAATTAAACCCTAAAAATTATTTTTATAGTTTTTGTAAATTAAAGCCTTGTCCATGGTCTTCAAAATCTTCAGGGAATGGAGAAAGTGGTGTGAACCCCCTTATGCTAGTTGTTGATGTTAATAATACACTTGTTGGTGATACAGGCAAATTTCGCAGTGTTGAAGAAAGTTTAAAAGAATCCACCAGCTTATCAAGGAAGATCAATGAAGACATGAATGTGAGATCTTTTATACAGAATGTCTGAGGTTGTCCTTTTGGTACTATTGTTGGGGAAGGGAGTGCAAGTAGTAGGGAGGTAAAAGACTACTGTTGGAACTGTGAACATCATACTAAGTAGTGAAGTTAAGGTACTCCAATAAGGGACCTTTGTAGCAAGAAAAGAAAAGATCACACTGGAACATCTAGCAAAGTAGCTCCTATTACTACAGTTCCTACCAAAATTTCATCTCTTCCCATATCTGCTATAAATCTTCCACCACCACCATGACCAGCAACTGATGATGCCTTTAGAGTAATTGTTGACTATGTACCTCCTAGTGGTTCCATGAAGTTTACTACCTCTGATGGTGAGATAGGAAAGTTATTTCCATGGCACGAGCATCTTAGCATGCAGAAGTTTCCTTATAGTCCTGGTGAGGTTAGTAGGCAATGAAAAAAATTTCTATGTTTAAAGAGGCAATGGAGCATATTTTTCCATTTGGATCGTCCAGCAGTATATAAAACCTTTCATCAAAGAGTTTATACTCTCTTTACAAGTGGCCTTAGCTGAAGTTGGCATGGTCAGTGCAGGGCACTAAAAAGGGATAGACAAAACAGAGATGAAGAAGAGGGAAACTAAAAATGTTCATTAGTCTACCATGAGGGTATTGAAAAGGGCTCGCGAGTTACATGCGAGCTTGGATGAAGATAACAGGAAATTATTGGAGTAGAATAGAAGATTGCAATAGCGTCTTACCCTTGCCCAAAAAGATGTTGAAAAATTACATGGGAAGATCGCAAGTAAGTGACCTGACAAAAGTGTCCTGGAAGTAACCATTAGAAACATGGATGAAAAAAACAAAGCTGATATAGCTAACCTGGTGAAGAGCCATGAAAAAACTTTGGAGAAGTACAAAAGGGAAACTCTGCAAAGTTTTCAAGACTACTTACCTGATTTAAGGTCTAACTTCTTATTGCACGCTCAAGTAGTTGGCGATCCCTTTGATGCTTACGGACTCAATTTTGATGCTTTTAGTGATTTTACTAGTGCTCAGTTGGATTTTGATGTTCACTTCCCTTCTGAAGCAACCTGGGAAGAATTTTTAGAAAAAGTGGAAAAGCAATCTTTACTTCACTAAAGATCCTGCTAAAACTAGTGTGGCTCCTACAACTAGTGTGAAGGGGATGGAAATGAAGGAGAGAATGAAGAAGAGGGTGAAGTGCTCGCTAAACGTCAAGACACTAGTGTTAATTCATAATTTTCTTACCTCTATTGTACTTGCTTCTTTGACATGTGAAATGAAAAATCTTGTTTGTTTTATATTGAAACGATGTTTTTAATTGTACATTTATTTAAGTAAACTTTATACTTAAGTTGTTAACATAAATTAGCTAAGGAGTAAAGGTTGTGAAATCAATTAACTCCAATAAAATTGTTCATGATCTTAAATTGAATGAACTTAGGCTACAATTTTAAATCAATGAACCTTAACAATATCATTTGCGATCTTAAATTAATGAGTTGTTCGGAGTTGTGATCTTAAATCAGCTAACTCAAAATGAATTGTTCATGATCTAAAATCAAATGAACTTAGGTTGAGATATTAAAATAATGAAACTTAATAATATCAGTCGTGATCTTAAATCAGCAAGCTGTTCGAAGTTACGATCTTAAATCAACTAAATCAAATAAAATTGTTCATGTTAAATAAAGTAGACATCATTTGCAAATAACACATCTTTATTGAAAGAAGGATAAATCATTCATACAAAATACTTCTTTAAGTGGTACGCATTCCATGTTTTTGGTTGTCCAAAGATCCCTCCTTGTGCCACCCTAAAATTTTTTTCTGTCGTCTTAAGTGGTGTTGTCAACCCCTTAGAACACCAATGTTTTGGGACTGTCGTTTCTGTCCAATTGTCATCCCTACTATTGTAAGTTTTTGGATTTTTCCCTCTATTTGGATCTGATTTAGACACTCCTGATTTAGTAATTAACTAAGACATTCATCTGACAACTCTGATCTAGGTAATGGGTAGTGCAAAGTGCAACTTGTGCTAAATCTTGCATTATTTTTCTTTGTTAATAATTTATTCTTTGGTTGATTGCTTTAAAGTTTGAATGGGGTTTTTTTGGTTACTGATTTTTAGGGGATTAATTGTGTTTAAGAGCTAATTTAAATGTCCCAGATCAACAGTGACTACAGATCTCGTTCGCTTGTACGTTTCACATTAAATCAATGTAAGTAGCCTAGTCGATTTGGATTTGAAAATTATTATGGTAACTCTAATTTGATTGAACATTTAAGAAGGTGTTTTAGGGATGATTTGGAAGTATTTTAACTCAATAAATATTGTATTTTAACTTTGGTTCAGTTTAAATCTAAAAGAGGACTCGCGAGTTTTGCAAGTAGTGCTACGGTTCTACGAATTTAAGGTGTGGATTCTAACCTATAGAATTTAAATGTTAAATAATAATTTTAATACTTGAAATGATGGTTAAGCTTGCTGGTCAGACTTAGTTAAATGACTAAGTAAGTGATTTTAAGGTGGCCGAATCAGGTACGTTTTGAGCCCTAATTGAACGGCATGTTTACAAGGTTGCATGAGTGAGTGAATGTTTGAATGTCTGGTATTGATATGAATTAATATGAATTATTTTGTGATATAATGTATGTTGGTTGTATTAGTAGCATGTATTAGAATGAAAATGAAATGTATGTTTGGGTAAATTGTTGGGAAATATACTAAATGAAAGACTACTACATATACACTGGAAAATTGCTTATGAATGATAATGAAACTATAGCATGTTGGACTGTGATCGTTTTGATATTGAAACTGAATGATTGATAAGTGTTATTACCGAATGGGAGTGAATGCTATCATAAGAGCATGTAAAACATGCTATTAAAATGAGAATGCAATGCAAACATGATTTTGGTTGAAATTTGTATGACATATCGCATGTGCATGGAGTGAGATTATATGGACGATAGAGGATTTTCATAGAGTAATGGCGAAATATTAAGATCGCATATATGTTGTCAGTGTACTGCTCCGGGAGTAATAAGGAGAACGAAGATTATACCATATTTATTTTGAATGGTAGTATATTTGCATTAAGTATAATGGTGGTTTAACCATATCGAACTCAGCTCGTAATGTATGGAGTTTGGCAAAAGAGTATGGTGAACTTGTGGTGTGTAGCAGGTGGTTGGGGTAGAAATTCATTATACATTATGTTAAGTCCATAACACTTTCGAATGGTTATGTTGATGCTATGTTTGTGTTACAATGTTATTAATGGTGAATGATATTTGAATGTTCTTATTTTTTTAGACTCACACTGAGCTAGTCAGCTCACCCCATAGTTTCAACCATCTCAGGTAATGCTCGAGACTAGGATCAGACATGGCATGTGAACATACGACGGACTTCAGACTTATAATTTATTTTGCTTACTTTTTTCCTAAATTTACTTAGTTTTCTTTATTGTAGAGTTATTGGTCTGTGTTTTGAGTTTTTCTCTTTGTTTTGGAGTTTTTATGCGTGCATACTCAACTCATTGATTGAATTTAGATACTTATTTTGAAACTGGACAATGCATGTTACTTGACTTAGATTAAGGTTATTGTATTTTCCGTTTCAAAATTCGTACTTGAATTTCTTAAAAGTAAATTATAAGTCAAATATATTTCCAAAATTAATAAGAACTTCTGTTTAATTGGATATTATTTGAAAGTCGGTAACATTAACATTTTTATAAAATAAAAGCCACTACGGTTTTCTGAAAATAAGCAAACACTTTAAAAATAAAATCTTGAAGGTTTAATCATTTCTACTTGGCCATTTTGGTGGTCAATGTGACCTCAAGAATATGTTCGTAACATCTAGGCCAGGTTTGGGGTGTTACATTTAGTGGTACCAGAGTCAAGGTTCGAAACTTCAGACCGAATTATGTTCTTTTAAAAAATGAGTCTGTATGCATGCATACATGGAAAAAGGGAAATTTTGGGGAAAAACAAACCACAACATTTAAATTTTTTTTCTTTCAGGAAACAACGAAGTTTGAAGGTCAGATACCGTGCCTATAGAAACAATACTGAAACCCTAGAAAGACACTAAGAATTATTGCATAATACTTTAAATAAAAGAACTTAATTAAAGTGCGATAAGAGATTGAACAAAATACTAAAAACATTCATACTTTTAAATTGTATATTTCATAAGACATCAAGATGAATACTCATGGAATGATAACTCATGGTAGGAGGGGTCGTAAAGAGTGACCTCCGATGGCTCCGTCTGCATCTTAAGAGCATGTACAAAATAATGAACCTAATGAGGGCATTAGTGAACCCATTACTGAGGGTGGGAATATGGATAATCGAAATTATTATAATGAGCATGATAGGGATGATCTAGTAACACAGGCTTTGTTAATGGCCTTATAAAGGGTCGCTGGGGCTCCAATTGGTGGTAGTAGTCATAGGACGATTGCTGAGAGTCTCCAGTCAAGTGGGGCAGTGTTGTTCAAGGGTATTGCTAGAACTACCCACACAGTGGCTGAATATTGGATGGAGACCATGAAACACATATTAGATGATCCAGATTGCACTCTCAAGCAAAAACTTAAGGGTGTTGTATCCATGTTGAGGGATGGGGCATGCAGGTGGTGGCAATCAATGGTTAGAGGAACATTACCAGAGCATATTGATTGGGCCTATTTTCAAGATGCATGTCAGGAAAAATTTGTTGGTCATTATGTTGAGGCTCGACGTTTGGAGTTTATAGAGCTAAAATAGGGCGACATGCCAGTTTCCAAATATGAGGCTGAATTTTTGAGATTGAGTCGCTATGCACCTAGTATGGTGGCGTCAAAATAGGAAAAAAGTTTCTGTTTCCAAGAGGGTTTGAGGTATGACATTAAGGTTCAGGTAGCTCCATATCAATAGCATGTATATGAGACTGTGACAGCCCTAAATTGACCCTAGTCAGAAAGCGGTTTCGGGACCGCTAAACCGAGTCACCAAAGTATTTGAATATGATAATTATTGTCTAAAATATGTGAATATGAATGTGTGAAAGCTTTAAGCTTCGATTTAGTCGATTGCATGTGAATTTAGTTAATAGGACTTATGTGTGACACTTTTGAAATGTGATAGGTTAATCTATAAGGACCTATTAATGCATGTTGTATAAATGATGGGTTTGCATGTCAAATTACCCAAGTTTTAGATAGTGGCCGGCCATGCAATGGGTTAAAGCATATTATAAACATTTTGTATTAATGTGTTGTGTTAAAAATAATAAAATAAAAGGTTAGTAATAAAGTAATGAAAAGGGAGGGGTGATGAAAACAAAGTTGTTTCATCCATGCTCCTCCATTGCCGTGACTTGAGGAAGGAAGAAGAAGAGGATTCTCTTGCTTCATGTTCGGTTGGTTGATGTTTAGGAAGAGGTATGTTTGATGATTATTCCATAAAACTCATGCATACTTTTAGTTGTTAGTTTGAATTCTACCTAGCCCATGGTTTAAATTTTTGCTATTTGAGGGAGATGATACTCGGCCATGGAAGTTGCCTTCCTTAGTTGGTGTTTGATGTTGTGGTAATGAGGCTTGAAGATGATTGAGTTTGAGTGCTTAACAAAAAGGATTGGATGTGAGGGTGTGTGAGAATTAGAAAAGGATGGGTCTTAGCAACTTCATGAAGTATTCGGCCATGGTACTAGGATGTTGTAATTGTGTTTAAACTTAGAATTATGTAGTTGTATGGTTAGTATAGGTAGGGATGACCGAATATGAGAGCATGAATAGATGAAGAGTTTTGTAATTATAAAAAAAATGGTTAATTGATATCTGGTAAATGTTAAGTGTTAAATGAAATAGGAATGATATCATGTTGGAATAGGTGTATTCGGCCTTTGATTAAGTATGTAGATGATAGTGATAGATTGATGTTGCACATTCGGCTATAGGTAAGCATATTGATGATCTATCTTGACTTAGATAATTGGCTAAAGGAGAATATTAGCTAATATGTTGAATTTGATTCATGATTTCATATATATGACTTTAATGTCTGATATATATATGGGCTAAGTACCTTGAATTTCTTTCGATGTTCAAGATGATTAAATCAATTTATTTGTTAAATTAAGCTCAAGAGCAAAGTGGAACTAAATCCGATAAAGGGAAGGAAAAAGTAATTGAATAGCCGTTGGAGTCGTTCGACAACATCCGAGGTAAGTTTTCGAGTAATGGAACTTAGTTTATGATTTGTTTAAGTCATGACATATAAGCATAACAAATAAACGGTGATATAATGATTCTATTTGAGTTATATATTGAGGTAATTAGTTCATACTTATGACGGGCAGCCGAATGCGTATAGAGATCATGTTATAAAGTAAATCGAAATCATGTTCTTTGTATGTGGCTATTGAGCCGAAAATGGTAATGGTTGATAAATGTCTTGTGTTTGAATTCTAGTATGAAAATGAAATATAGATGTGTTATGACTTATTGATATATGTGCATGATTATTCGGATGATATCCGAGCTAAGTCCCGAAGGCCTTTGTGCTAGTGACTATATCCGGGCTAAGTCCCGAAGGCATTTATGCTAGTGACTATATCCGAGCTAAGTCCCGAAGGCATTTGTGCTAGTGACTATATCCGGGCTAAGACCCGAAGGCATTTGTGCGAGTTGCTATATCCGGCTAATTCCCGAAGGTACTTGGGTTTGGAAATGAGTGATCTTGCTGTAATAATTTCAATTAACACGCTCATAAAATCCAAACGATAAGGTATGTTCCGTATATGCATCGGAAAGGTTGAATCCTTTCAAATAGTATTCGCTCAATTGATTAACGAGCTTCCGGCCTCTAGTTAGGTTTGATTCCCTGTGTATGAATATAATGGTTGAAGCGTGAAGTAAGTATGATTTTCAGAACATGCATATATGAAATTATTCATTTAGTCATATGAACGCTATACTTTAGTCGTAAATAATTTCATTACTCAAAACTTACTAAGCATTAAATGCTTACTCCGTTTCTTTAATTCTCTGTTTTATAGATTTTGCTCGTCAGCTATCGGACTCGGGATTGTCAAAGTCGAAGTCGTCCACACTATCTAAGCCACTTTTTGGTACTCTTTTAATTAAATTTTGAAAATGGCATGTATAGGCTGACCCTTGTTGTTAATTAAGTACCCTTTGGTAATGTGTATTCGTATAGCCATGCGAAAATGGCTCGTATATTTCGAAGTATAACATTATGGTCTTGTGATATGGTTATTAAGTGGTGTGGAAATGTTTGGTAACGACTAGCCATTGGAATGGCCAATCATGGTCCTATTGGTGCTACGTACGTCATGGCTAATCGGGATTACCCTTGATAATAATGTGTGTCAATTTGCTATTTGATTCATGGAAAATTATGAAATAGGTAAAATTTACCTTAAAGTAGATGCTGATAGCAGCAGTGATGTAAGTTGGAAAAATAACTAAAAATAGTAGGAATGGAATTAAATAGTAAATAAATTATGTAATCGAATCTTGATGAGTCTATTTTCATATGAAAGAAACAGAACGACCATATGAGCCGTATTTTATGAGATGTTTAAGTTTTTGTGAAACAGGGCCAGAGCGATTTCTGGATCCCCTATCCTGAATTTGGAAATTCACTATAAATTAACCAGAGATAATTAGAAGTCATGTTTTATATGTACAGATTCATTTTTGAGTCTAGTTTCATTAGAAACAAACGGCATAAGTATTGAAGCCCTGTACAAGGAGATATCTAAGTCGTAATGCATGAAGGTCAGAGTAGTCGAACCCTGAAATAGGGTAGACTTTAACTAATAAACTGTACTAATTGGCATGACCAAAAATTCTAGAAAAAAATTTGTAGATGGATATATGAGTCTAGTTTCAGGAAAAATTTATGGAATCAGTTTTCTAGTTTTGGAACTCGAGATATGATTTTTGAGGTGACTGTGATGCAGTTAGCCAGCTTGACTGGAAATTTTAAAATAATCTGTGTATATAAATGAATTAAGTCCGTTAACACCTCGTGTTCGACTCCGGAAACGGTCTCGGTTACTGGGTGTTACAGAGACTTTGGTCAAGAAAACCATAATTATAGAGGAGATTAAGTGCGTGGAGCACGGGAAAAAAGGGGAAATAGAAAGATCAACCTAAGAGAGAGGTGGGTTTTGCTGGCCCAAATCCGCATTTTATTAAACGGGCTAGAGAGGCTAGGCCACCATAGAATATGAAAGCAATGGGCCCTAGAGATGGACAGGTTCATGCATGTCAGTATTGTGAGATGAGCCATCTAGACGAGTATTGGAGAAGAATAGGTGTTTGTTTGATTTGCAACTCGATGGAGTACATAATTAAAGATTGTCCTCATTGAGATGATCAGATGCAAGCTTCGATTTAGAATCAAGGTTTGATTAGGGGACAAAACCAGAAAGGTAGTCAGTTAGCTCAGAGGGACCGTAACCAAAATCGAAATGAGAATGGTAACTAGGAATAGAGAGCACTGGTTTAGGATGAGAATCAGGCAAAAGCTAAACAACCTACTTTAGTATATGCATCTGAGGACAAAGATGAGGCTGATGTCAGTGTAGGTACATCTCCTAAACTGTACTTTGCATTGATTAACTTTTGCCTTCACTTGTCTGTTTAGTGTTAATAGAGTTTCTGTTAAATTTGGAATCGAGGTAGAGGAATCTGATAATAAAATTTCTGTAATTAGATCTTTAATAGATATCCGTAGGGATTTAAGAGAAGCATGTCTAGAATTGTATTGAAAATCATAGTTGTGCAACAAAGGTGTGGTGGCTCGGTTTGAAGAAAAGGGGTAACAGTTTTTGTGACTAAGAAAATTTTGAGGACAATTTCTTTAAAAATGGGAGATTGTCACATTCCAAAAATTAGGGGTTAGTAGAATCGAATTTGTGAACCGAGAGAGAGAGGTAACTCCTAAATTTTTGAGATTATTTGTGCATTTTTAGGAAAAAAATGAGTTACTAGTCTGTTGGTTAAGTGTTGTTGAAATCCTCCTTGAAACCTAAGTTCAAATTCTTTCCTTTGCACCATTTTTATTATTTTGCAAATTTTGCTTCAAACCTAGAACATCCCAAATTTTTTGTTTAAATTTGGTAAAATTATTTCAATAATGAGTAATTGGACTAGTGGTTAAGAGAAAACAAAAGGACAGAGCAATTCACTTAGGAACTTGAGTTTGATTCTCTTCTTTTGCAAATTAGCTTAATTTGCTTATTTTTCTCCTTCCCCTATTTTTGTGTCGCCCATGTATTTTAACCTAGGTATAAATATCACATTTTCACTTATTTTTTAGCCTTAAGTCAATTTTTCTCCTACCCTAGACGTTCTCCTCTCCTCTTTTATGTTTTCTATCTCAAAGTTTCTTCATTTGTTTAGGATTTCATCACAATTGTGCCGCTTCATTGTTAGAGTTTTTATTTTTGTTATTCTAGCCACTTTATTGAATTTATAAAATTCCTAAAACAACTGTATTTGTTTCCCTAAACTTCTCTTTTTCTACTCCTAGAAGCCTCATGTACTGTCCATTGTTGCCCTCTCTCCCTTGTTCGTGTTAGTGTCAGTAAGTCTTATTTTTCTTTCTTTGTTGTTGTGCTTTGTGTGCCAATTTTTGTCTGTTTTTTTATAGCCAATAAATCATTATTCCAGCCCTTAAATTTTTTCTTTTTGGCTTTCCACCTTGTGCCGCCTTAGATCTACTTTTTCTGTTGTCTCAAGTGGTGTTGCCACCTTCTTAGAACACCATTGTTTTGGGACTATTGTTTCTTTTTAGTTGCCACCTCAACTATTGTAAGTTTTGTTTCCCCTCTATTTGGATCTTATTTAGATGTTCCTGTTTGAGTAATTAACTAAGACATTCATCTGACAACTCTGATCTAGGAAATGGGTAGTGCAAAGTGCAAACTTGTGAGAGATCTTGCACTGTTTGTCTTTTTTAATAATTTTTGCTTTGGCCGATTGCTTTAAAGTTTGATGGGGGGTTTTTGGTTACTAATTTTTTGGGATTAATTATATTTAGGTGCTGATTTAAATGTCCTGGATCAACAATAACTAGATCTCGTTCACCCGTACATTTCGCATCAAATTAGTGTAAATAGCCTAGTCGATTTGAATCTAAAAATTATAATGGTAATGTCGATTTGATTGAACCTTTAAGAAGGTGTTTTAGGACTGATTTGGCAGTGTTTTAAATTGATAAATATTGTATTTTAATTTAGGTTCAGTTTAAGTCTAAAAGAGGAATAGCGGGTTTCGCAAGTAGTGTTATGATTGTGTGAAATTAAGGTGTGGGTTTAACCTATAAAATTTAAATGTTAAATAACAATTTTAATACTTAAAATGATGGTTAAGCTTGTTACTTGGACTTAGTTAAATGACTAAGTAAGTGATTTTAAGGGTGGTCGAATTAGGTACGTTTCGAGCCCTAGTTAAATGACATGTTTGCAAGGTTGCATGAGTGATTGAGTGTGGTATTTCTTCAAGCTTGACTCTTTTACTTCATACTCCTCATTCATCACTTTTTCTACGAGTTGAGAATTTGTATGTATGATCAGCTCCTTTGCTCCTAGTTGTAGAGCTAATTGTAATCCTTAAATTAGTGTCTCGTACTTTGCAACATTGTTTGATGCTTAGAAGTCAAAAGATAGTTCATGTTGTCACTCATTTTCTTTAGGATCTACCAAAAGAACACCAGTTCTTGACCCTGTCTTCAATGTGGAGCCATCAACATAAATTACCCAACACTTTGGCTTCACAACTGAACTCATTTGCCCCTGTGATGAGCTAACTACTACATCTGCAAGGTTTGATAATTTATCAAAAGAGCATTCCACCATAAAATCGACTAGGATCTGAGCTTTAATTGTTGTTCTTGGGGAATATTCTATTCCAAACCCAGCTAATTCAATTCCCCATTTTTTTCATCCTACTTGAAGTATTCACTCTAGACAGAATATCTTTGTGTAACAGCTAGTTTTTAGGGTTAATCAAAACAGTGATTTCAAGGACACCAAATCTACGAGTAGGTTTGTAAATATTATATTTAATATTTACGAGTTAATTGTGAGTTTAAAAAAAAGTTTTTTCATATTGTGATTTTTGTTTTATAAGCGATTTATTAAGTTCAAGTGGTATGACCCTAAGGTCAAGCGGGTTTAGAAAATGAGGTATCGAGACGTCGTTTCTATAAACCGAGTCGTAAATATTTTTATAAATATTTACGGAGTGGCAATAAGATGGTATTAAAGTTTCGTTCAAAAATTTTATCGTTTTGATAGTTAATTAAGCAAAAAGGACTAAATCCCACAAAGTATAAAAGTTGTGTTCTATAAGTTAAAGATATTAAATGGCTATGGAATTAAATAGTGGGAGTCTTTAAGTGGTAATTATTCCATAATTGTTGATAGTGGAATTCAATGGCTTGGTATAATGGAAATTATTAATGTACATTAAGGTTAAATATGGTATTTGGTAATTATAATAAAATAAAATAAAACAAAAGCCAAATTACATGCTATCATCTTCATCAATAGCCGAGTGTGAGAAAGAAAATAATGTTCTCAAAGCTTTGAAGGTTCGGCCATGGTTGTTCATGCATGTAAGTCCATTTCGTCTTGGTTTTTAATAATTTTTACGTTTTTGAGATCGTTACTTTGTGTTCTAGCTAGCCCGTACCTCCGATTTCAAAATTTTTAAAGTATATGGATGATGTCATTGTTGAATATTTGAGTATCTTGATGTTTAATGACAGAAAATAAATCTTTGATGGTAGATTATTGAGTTTTGTTAAGTGAATTTTAGCAAAAATGTCAATTTTGGACTAAATTGTGAAATATAATAAATTGTGTGGTAAAAGTGTGAATAAATGAAAATTATGGGCTGATATGAGCATGTCTGAAATTCGGATAGCTTGGGCTATGATGAAATTGACTAAATTTGCATTTTACGAGCTTAGGGGCTAATTTGTAAAAAGGTCAAAAGTGTAGGGGTAAAATAGTAATTTTACCAAAATATGAAATTGAGTTAAAATGAATATAATATGAATTGAAATAGCTGAATTTGATTGATTAGATCAAGTTAAGCCTCGTACGAGTCTATATCGAAGGAAAAATAGAGTTTTGGACTAGTTGATCCATTTCAACGTTTTGACGATCGAGGTAAGTTCGTATGTATCAAACATTGTTAAATTTATGCTTTTAATGCTTGATATTGTATAAATTGTCTATAAGTGATTATTGTTATGATTAACGACTTATCGGCTAAAATGGCACTTAGTGTGCGATTCGAAATAGCTTCGGCTAAAAGTGGCACTTGTTGTGCAATTTGAGATAGCTTCGGCTATATATATAAATGGCACTTAGTGTAAAAATTATCGAGGATGGAACTTAGTGTGCGAAACATCCAGAATAGCACTTAGCATGCGAGGTATTAGTATGGTACATAGTGTGCGAGACATCGAAGATGCAACGACATTATGTATATGTATGAAATGGTAAGGATCGATACAAGTATGTACAGAAACTCAACTTAATATGAAATCCATGAATGGTAAGTCCATGAGCATTGTGAAATGATGTTGTGTTAATTTGGTGAATAATGATATATGTTTATAAATGTATGGATTTCTAATTGAAAGAAAGGAAGGTGTGGTAAATTTAGTTATTATCATTTTCTTACTAAAACAGTTTTGGACAGCAGTAGTAGTCCAACTTTGAAAATACACCAAAAATGGTAGAAAGTGAGTTAGAGATTGAATAAAATATGAAATTTAAGCTTATTGAGTCTAGTTTCTTATAAAAAGAAATGGTGTAAGCAAAAGAAATTTCATATTATGAGATTTTTGAAGTTGTGTGAGATAGAGTCAGAACTATTTCAAAATCCCCTACTCTGATTTGAGAAAATCATTAAAAATTGTACAAAAATAGTTATGGATTATAATTTATAAACCTATAATTATTAATGAGTCTATTCTCAATAAAAATATACGAGAACATCATCTGAGTCTTGTACTATGAGATAATTAATTTTTAGTGAAGAAAGGTCGAAGCTATCAGGCAGTGAAACAAGGGTGATTTTAAAGAATAAACTTTACTTATTGGCTTAACCAAAAATTCTGAAAATTTTATGGTAAGAATATATGTGAGTCTAGGTTTAAAGAAAATTATAGGAACTTAATTTTGAGTTCCGTAGCTCCAGATATAAATAAATTAGTGACTATGACTCAGGAAAACAACTTAACCTAAACATAAGTAAAAATGCAAATATGGTTGTATTACCTTGAGAAGCAAGTTAATAAATTGCTTATTATTTTCATATGAACTTACTAAGGTTTATAGCTTACTCACCTTCCTTTTCATCTCTTATAGGTTTATTTAGCTAGCTCGGGTTGGAGATCGCCGGATATTCAATCATACTATCAAGCTACCATTTTGGGTATAAGTATTCAAATACTTAAGTCTATGGCATGTATAGGGGCTTTATCTTTTGTAATTATGTCATTAATAATGTGGCCAAATGTGTTGGCCTATAATGGTTATAGTTCAATTTCTGTATAGCCATGAATGGTGGCTTATGTTAATTATATGATTATGCATGTGCTTATGCCATGGAGATGAGGCCTGTGATTGTGTGCATGTAATGAGTTATATGGCTGGTGGTGAATGCTTGATGGTTTAATTGAGATGAGATGATGTGTTGATAACTAAGGCTTAAATGTGTGATATGGGAGTAATCTTATAAACTTTGATACATGAGAATTAGTAAATTTAAGCTTGACTAAGCATGATGTTTTATGTATGTAAAATATGATATGAGTTACCATGATCTTGTATTGTTTGTGGATGATTGAATGTTCAAATGTGCCATGTTAATGGTCAATAAAAGTAAGCATGTGAGTTTGTTATTGAGGGTGGCAATTCGCTTGGAAAATAGCCTAAAAATTGTCCACACGGGTCGTGTGTCCCTTGCATTATGTACTTTAGTTTCGAATTGGCCATACGGGCTGTAACATAGCCATGTGTCTCAGCTGTGTGAGGGACACGGCCTGAAGGCACGGGCATGTGCCTTGGCCGTGTGCCCTTATTTTTGTGATGACGTTATAAATAGAGAGTTACATGGGCTGAGGACACGAGCATGTCCCAAGCCACACAAGCGTGTGACCCTGTTTCATGATGAAATTTTTTAAGTTTTCCAAAAGTTTCCAAAGTTCTCGGTTTAGTTCCGAACCACCCCAGATGTATGTTTTGGGCCTCGTAGGCCCATATAAGGGATGTTATGTATGTGTATGAAAATTTTTACTTTGGATGAAATTTTATGGCCTGATTTTGTATGAATGTTTTGATGTAAGTCTAGTAATGCCTCGAACCCTGTTCTGACGTTGGATACGGTTAAGGGGTGTTACACTTTAATAGGCTAATTTATCATGATAGTCACAAGATAAGTCTGAAAATAAGGACACAACTTGCGAGCTACCACAATTAAAGAGAAAATAAGTTTTTGTATTGAATACCTTTGTTCTCCATTCTGTAGCACCTTGTTAACATAATATACTAGGAATTGGCGAACTCCCTCTGCTTTGATCAAAACGGTGCTACCGTTTCATTTTAGCTCGCCAAATATAGGTAAAAAGTTTCCCCCACATGAGGCGACATCAGAAGTGGTAGGAATGTAAGATATGACTTGAACTTTTTGAAAGTAGCTTGCACTCTTTGTCCAACCAAAAGAAGTTCTCAACACTTTGACGAAGGGTAAGCATTTATCTACCATCCTGGAGATGAACCTTTGAGCGCAACCATCCTCCTAATTAGGCGCTAAATATCCTTGATGGTCCTCAAGGGAGGCATATCTAAAATGGCTCAAATCTTTTTTAGGTTCGCTTTTATCCCTCTCTCTTAAACCAAGAAGCCTAGAAATTTTCCTGCTCTTACATTGAAAACACATTTCTCTGAATTCAACTTCATGCTATGAGCTCACAAGATAGCAAAAGCATCATTAAATCATGAATATGTTCCTTCAGAGTGGAGCTTTGTACCAACATGTCATCAACATAAACCTCAACACTGCATTTGGTTTGCTCTCTGAATATCTTGTTAACCAATCTTTAGAAAGTCGCGCTTGTAACACCCTTAACTCGTATCTGTTGTCGGAATAGGATTTCTGAGCATTACCAGAACATTCAGAAACATTTACAAATAAAATATGTAAATTACTATTCATTTACCAAGATCATTCATAATGTCCCTTGATTTGGCCCTCAAGGCCTAATACGAGCATTAGAATCGAGTCGGGACTTAATCGAGAACTTTAAGAATTTTTCGTGACTTTTCAAATTTTTTCCAAGATGCAGGGTTCACATGCTCGTGTGGTCCAAGGGCCACGCCCGTGTGACCCCGGGACACGCCCATGCTGGAGGCCGTGTTTGACCTCGTGTAACTCTCTGACTTGCACAGACGGCCATGCCACACTCTCGTGTGCTAGACCGTGTGGTTAATTAATTCAATTCAAAATTAAGTGAAGGTTTCACACGGCCAAGACACACGCTTATGTTCTAGGCCGTGTTGCACACACGGCTGACACACATGCCCGTATGCTAAATTCTGAGCATTCTGTTTCTCAAAATTAAGGTGCAGAGGACACATGGCCTAACCACAGGCCCATGTTACCAGGCCGTCTGTCACACATGGTCTAGACACACGCCCGTGAGTCTACCTGTGTGGACAAAATGAAACCATTTCTAGCTTCATTTCTCACGCAAAATTTCACCCATGACCTGCACTTGAAACACACATCCAATACCAACCAATCCAAGCATTCAACTTAAGCAAATTACATTATTCATAAGGCATATCACTACAAGCATGCATTATCACAACTTTACCTTAGTTTAACTTAGGCATTCACAACATTGAAGCACATATCCTTAACATAACACATGTGTGTATATATATATATCATAATAATCTACTTAGTCATACCAAAATGAACCATCACTAGCCATTCCAATGGCTAGGTTACAAAATAACATTTCAAGCCACTATTGGTCAAGTTTTCCTATACATGCCATTATACCAAAATGATTTTACTAAGTATACCCAAAATAACTAGTTGATAGTGTGACGATGCTCCAGTGATCTCCAACCCTCGCGAACTTCCAAGCTCTATAAAACAGAGGAAAAATAAAATGGAGTAAGCATTACATGCTTATTAAGTTTGTATAACGGAAACTAAACTTACAAATCCCGTTTATTAAATCTAAGCATACAATAACAAGTTTTTCATCTATTAGGCTAAATTTCCTAAACACATGCATCCAATCAAACATGTTAGTCACAAAGTTTACATATACATCAAGTAAGAATAGATGAGCTCATCATGCAATACACTTTCAAGACATTATCATTTCATCCCATAATTCTCATGCCATGTTAAGAGTTCTATGTTCATTGAATCATTGAAATTTCGATGGATGCTCAAGTAGTACCCTCGAGGTGTATGATTCAAAAATCCTCCAATTCTTATTCAAAGGTACCTATTAGGGCACTTAATCAAGGAACACATTTTCGAGCTACATATCGTATAACAGAATTACCAGTCCAGGCTAAATCCTTTATATAATGTATGCTCAGAAAGCTCAATTAGGATTACCAGTCCAGGTTAAACCCTAATCGTAATGTATACTCAAGAGGTATTGATGCAAACCTGGTCGCATCATGTTACAACACAACTCGACGTCATTGAGAGTGGCCTAAGCTCGAGGGGCCTAAGTGCAAAATGAAGCTTAATTACAAGCTCATTAATGCGACCCTAGCTAGGGAAGTTGCTATTGAACCAGTTGAGCTGCCACAACGACCTATAACTTGGTCTCGTGCTAAGAGGTTCCAAGGTGCGTTACCAAGATATGTTGATCGAGCTTGGGGAAAGCAATTATTTGAATCCATTGATCATGCCTAGATCAGCTCAATAGGCATCCTTTACAATTTATTACAAGCTGAATTTTAGTTTTAATTGAACTCATCTTAGTTATTAATTGAGTTGCTAGAATAAATGCTTATCTTAGTTAATTTACATGTGTTTAATGAGTGTTTAATTTGTTTTCATGTGTTTGTTAAATGAATGCTTGTAGGTGACTATTTATCTGGAACCGGTTACAAACAAAAGGAGGTTACGAAGTGTTAAATGCGGTTATTTAGTTGGAATCAGTTATATACAATGGGCTATTACAACATTTAAAGAAGAGCATTATTCACCATTTAAATTCGGTAGCCTATTCCTCTTCTCCAAGGAGCTGTTCAAGAATAGCAATGGACAAAGGAGTGATTACGCATTCCATAATCGATTGCCTCTTAATGTTCATATCATGGTCTGTTTGTGTGCCCAAAAATGTCATCAATGTTGCTTGTGTCTATTCAGCTGCCTAATGGAGAATTTAAAGCTTATTCTAAACTCTTTGGCTACTCTAGAACGAATTCTTCCAGCCTAAGTATTCAAGCTCATTAAATCAGCTCATTTAAGCTGAATTATAGTGACTATTCAGCTAGGCATTAGTTAGCATTATAAATATTTTTGTAATCAGCTTGTTTGAGAGACTTTTGCCAATTTGAATGAACATAATGTTCTTTGTGAGGTTTCTTAGTTTCTAAATTTCGTTCGAGTCTCACTTTGACTTATCTGCTCGTTAGTGGATCAATATGATTCTTTTCATGAACTTATCACCCTCTAGGTGTGGCGTTCACCCTATCCTTATAACTTTGGTTCTTACCTTGTTAGATAATGGGTCAAGGTTCTTTTCCTTCATACACCAATCTACATTAAGTAATATAAGTCCCGGTTCACACTCTTAAAGTACTGGTTCGATCTTGACGCTTGAGTTCAAATTCCATTCCACCTACTTATCAAATTACCTATCTATATTTATTTGTTAGTCGAACCTACCTTACTTATACTTAACCCATTTTTAAACCTATTTTTTGCTTAACAATATACTTAGCCAAATTCATCTCTTGATTCAATACGAACGATACTTTCTTAGCCAAATTCATCTCTTGATTCAATACGAACGATACTTTCTCATCGACGATCGGGCAACTAAGAACGACTCGACTCACATCATTGAGCTAGTTTGTATCATTTGGTATCAGAGCTACTAAAATGAGAAATACTGACGTTCGTAGCAATCTCGAAGTAGGTTCGTGAAAAAAAGCAAAAAAAGTTTTAAAAAAATTATTTTGTATCAAAAGTTCTCTACTATATTCATTTCGTTGTAATTGAAAAAAATTCGAAGTAAAAAAATTGTGTTGAAAGTCTTTGTGTTCATTGTCTTACTATCCCGATCAGCAAATTACCTTTTTTTTTCATTTTCATTTACCACCCTAAACGCCACACCCTAAACCTGAATTTTATTTTCCTTTCAGCCTACCCTATACCCTTCTACATTATTTCCCTTGTAACCCATTTGAAGCCAACCCCTAGACGGCAATATAGTCTAAAATAGACCCCTACGAAATCACGAGAGAAGAAAGAGTGGAAAAAGGCATGAGTGGTGAGCACAATTAAGTGAAGAAAAAACCTTATATCGAGTGCAAACAGGAGTGTAAGTGCTAAATTATTCCTTTCTTCCTGAGTGACTAGTGAGGTTTTGTGCAATAAAATCATGTTTCGAGAAGAGTTTTCAAAACCAGAATTTCAATATGTGATGCAAGAGATAGACCGATTGTTTGATAGAAAACTAGAACCATTGCAAAAACGATTGGATCATGTCGAAGAGCAGGGCCAGCGAGCAAGAGCCCAACGAGAGTGAATTTATCCAAGTCGAGGGATGGAGATAAGAACATCACGAAGACCTACTTCTAGTGAATTTGTTAGAAGAGATTCTTATCGTGATTCCCCTTCATCAAGGAATTCGAGATGAAATCAAACAAGTTTTGAGTTTAGAGCCTATTATGGTGGCAAGCGAGAAGATTCAAGCAATTCGGCGTATACATCAATGTATTCATCCATGAAGATTCAATCTCGAAGAGATGGTCATATTTTCTATGAAGACATTTCCTCTATTCTCAACGAAAGGCTTCTCATATTGATGATTTCTTCTTATTGTCTTTCTTTTGTAATGAAATCGAAAAAGCATGTGAAAAAGAAAAAAAAGGATGAAAGAAAGCAAAAGGAAAATAAGATCGAAAGAGAACAAAAAGAGATTGAGAGTGAAAAAGAATGTGAAAAAGAACAGAAAATTGAAAAAGAGATTGAGATAAAAAAAATAGAGTAAGCAAGAAATGAGTGTTGTTGGAAAAGAAACGAGATTCGATGAGTTTTCAAAAATAAAAGAAACTATGGAAAAAGAAAGAGAGCTTGAAAAAACAACAAAAAAAGATTTAAGAGAACAAGAAAAAGTGAGGAATGTGTTCACTAACCCACATGTAGTTTTTCTCATGTTGTTTCTTTTCAGGTTTCTGAAGGATCGATTAATAAGTTCCATCTTCATTACCTTCCAAAGGAGAGACGGTTCACGTTGGTTGGCAAAGGTAATCCTAGTCCACTTGTGCCACAAGGTAATGAAGGTAAGTGTTATAAAGCGTTTCAGTCACCCCCAACCTCTTCGAATGTTTGTGATTATATTGATGATATGGTCAATTGCCATTCTTTGATTAATGGTGATGTGTTTGTTTTAAATGATGGCAAGGAGGGCATCACTAATGAAAATTGTGGTGTTGATAAGCATGTTGGTGAAGTATCACTCGATTGGTAGCTGTGAAACTTGGTTATGCGTGATAGTGAATGTTCATTTAAACATTCCAATTTTTCTGATTGTGGTGATAATGTGCATTCTTTGACCTGTTGTGCGAAACCCATATGCGTGTACAAGGCTGTTCGAATGAGACTTGTGGTATATGAATATTTGAATATATGCATGCCTAAATTCCCTCTAATGCTTGTGTGATGAAACATTGACAAGTAAAATGCCTAGTTCATTTGATTGTGATGGTGGTGCAACATTTCTGATTGTGATGCTTGTTTGATCGAGTGAGACTTGAGGTTTATGATTGTTTGAGTGATTGCTTGATCACATCTTTTTTTATTAACATAAGTGGGACATTGGAAATCAAGAAACTCTTGTTGCATGTTGAATCGGGTGACCAAGCTCGTGTGTTCAAACCCTGAATTTGCTATTTTGATTTGATATGTGGGGAATCAAGCATCCTAAAATTTGTGCAAATAATTTATGTTTATTTTTTGTTTGGCCTTTGACTAAGGAAACGAAATTTAAAGATTCTGATTATAACTTAAAATCGTTCCTTGTTCATTCTATGTTGCTGGTTATAAAATTCTTGATTCATCATGAAAAGGTAGGACTCATCGATGTTTTTGAATTACGGCAATCAAAGTTGCATGTTGTTGAGAATGTTGCTAGTGACATAGCTTTCAAAAGACCTCTTTATTTTTCTTTGGTTAACTGTTATTCTCAGTTTGTGGATTTTTTTGTAAATGGAGGCATGAAGAGTTGTTTACTAGATGTGCCATGTGTTGAAAAATCTGTTGATGACGTTGGAATGATTCAGCATATGCAAACTTTGGACGTGTATGTTAAAGGATATTCACATGCAAAGCTTGACTTGTTTGATTATGATGGTTTTGTGGAGCCTATAAATTCTTGTGCAAAATTCTCTTGCATAAGCATGTCTTTTCAGATGAAATGTGACAGGTTTGACTATTTGAATGGTTGTTTGTTCATTTCTTCTTTGTTTAGCATATGTGAGTTGTTGATGAAAGAAAAACCTTTGCTTCTTTTAACAATGGACGAACAAAATCATATATTCAAACCCGGAGCATGTTTTCTAGAATTATTGCCAAGTAAAGGTCAAAATCAAATTTTTGAATCTAGAGGTTGTTCGATGCTATACCCTAAGGGATACGAACATGATGAGCAGGCTTATAACTTTAGTTTGTTTTGTTTTCCTACCATGTTGCTAGTTGAGAAATATGTAAGTCAGCAAGAAATGGTAAGAGAAAATTTTATCTTTGATCCCGGCATTGGTTTATATGCTCAATTCTTGAATAAGATTTCAAAAGGTCTTTAGAGATTTTAATTCAAAGTGTCACTAATCTATTTCATTTTTGAGTAGGTGACACTTTGGGATGGTTCCCTCCTAAAGAGGGAGGGCGTGAAAATAACCTGTTTTCTTTTTGAACCATTTGTGGTTCTCAGAGTTTTGGAAATGATTTTGTTGGATCATGAACAAAAGGGTTTATGATCTTGAAAACTTTTTCTCGCTCAAGTGGCCTGATTTGAGGACAAATCATCTTCAAGAGGGAGGGAATGATGCGAACTTGGTCGCATCATGTTACAACACAACTCGACGTCATCGAGAGTGGCCTAAGCTCGAGGGGCCTAAGTGCAAAATGAAGCTTAATTACAAGCTCATTAATGCGACCCTAGCTAGGGAAGTTGCTACCGAACCAGTTGAGCTGCCACAAGAACATATAACTCGGTCTCATGCTAAGAGGTTCCAAGGTGTGTTCGGAAGCTATGTTGATCGAGCTTGGGGAAAGCAATTATTTGAATCCATTGATCATGCCTAGATCAGCTCAATAGGCATCCTTTGCAATTTATTACAAGCTGAATTTTATTTTTAATTGAACTCATCTTAGTTATTAATTGAGTTGCTAGAATAAATGCTTATCTTAGTTAATTTAATTGCTGGAATAATTTATTGTTACATGTGTTTAATGTGTTTAATGTGTGTTTAATGTGTTTAATGTGTTTGTTAAATGAATGCTTGTAGGTGACTATTCAGCTGGAATCAGTTATATACAAGGGGTTGTTACAACATTTAAAGAAGAGCATTATTCACCATTTAAATTCGACAGCCTATTCCTATTCTCCAAGGAGCTGTTCAAGAATAGCAATGGACAAAGAAGTGATTACACATTCCATAAAGGAGTGATTACACATTCCATAACTAATTGCTTCTTAATGTTCATACCATGGTATGTTTGTGTGCCCAAAAATGTCATCAATGTTGCTGGTGTCTATTCGGCTACCCAAGGGAGAATTTAAAGTTTATTCTAAACTCTTTGGCTGCTCCAAAATAAATTCTTCCAGCCTAAGCATTCAAGCTCACTAAATCAGCTCATTTAAGCTGAATTATAGTAACTATTTGGCTAGGCATTAGTTAGTATTATAAATATTTTTGTAATCAGCTTGTTTGAGGGACTTTTGCCAATTTGAATGAACATAGTGTTCTTTGTGAGGTTTCTTCCTCTCCAAATTTCGTTTGAGTCTCACTTCGACTTATCTGCTCGTCAGCGGCGTCAATCTGATTCTCTTCTTGAGCTTTTCACCTTCTAGGTGCGGTGTTCACCCTATCTTTATAACTTTGGCTCTTACCTTGTTAGGTAACGGGTCAAGGTTCCTTTCCTTCATACACTAATCTACCTTAAGCAATATAAGTCTCGGATCACACTCTTAATAGTGTTGGTTCGATCTTGACGTTTGAGTTCAAATTCCATTCCTCCTACTTATCAAATTACCTATCTATATTTGTTTGTTATTCGAACCTACCTTACTTATACTTAGCCCATTTTTAAACCTATTTCCATTGCTTAACAATATAATTAGCCAAATTCATCTCTTAATTCAATCCGAAAGATACTTTCTCGACAATCGGGCAACTAAAAACGACTCGACTCACATCACCTAGCCAGTTCGCATCAGGTATTATATCAAGATTACCCTTCTGAACTAAATCCTTCCTATAACAAGGTTAATGGGACTACTCATCCGAGTTAAATGCCGTCCACAACAAATGCAGGACTTTCGGGAAAGCACATAAAATAATCGGAATTCAATATTCAATCAGAACTTACCCCTTTTTCACCAAATCAAGCATGTAATAAATTTCTCATTATAGTATTCAAGTAATGTATATAAATATAAATCACATTCCATACAGCACATGTATTTATAAAATTTCAGTATTTTTCATCAAATTTTACAACTTTTCATTTTAGTCCCTAAATCATGTTTTCATCAAAAATCACTTTGTAAAAGTTGTTTACCTATCAATGATCTTTCATTTTATACCTTAGATTTCTAATTTCCAGCATATACATCCATGACCCATTTTTCATACCTTGATAACTTTTCAAATTAATCCCTCAAAATAGAAAGATTAAGCTATCTCGGTTTCAAAAATATCAAAATTACTAAAAATGGGACAAGGAAACTTACCTAATTAGGCTTTGAAAGTTTCTTGTCTCTCACCTAAGGTTTCCATGTGTTTTTAAGTTGAAGATGATGAAAATAAGATGATATATTTTCTTTTCATCTTTTAATTAATTAAGTATTTTATTATTTCCAATTTAGTCCTTACCCTTTTTCTATATTTCTATGGATGAGTCACCAAGAAAAATCTACATATTTTTCATAATGGTCTAATTACCATATAAGGACCTCTAGTGTTGAATTCCATAGCTATTTGATCCTTATAGCTATTAGAATTCAACTTTCGCATTTTATGCGATTTAGTCATTCTTGTAATTGAACACTTAATCAATAAAATTTTTGTATCAAATTTTTCACACGACATGCCTATTATAATACGGACCATATAATGAAATAAAATTAAACCTTATATCGAATTTGTGGTCCCAAAACCACTGTTCCTATTTCACATAAAATGGGTTGTTACAGCACCTACATTCTTCAACCCAAAGGGCATCACTCGATAACAAAACAAGCCTCATCATGTGATAAAGTTTGTTTTTCCTGATTTCCAGGGCAATGAAAATTGGGTTATAACATGAGAATGCGTCCATAAAACTCATGAATTTATTACCTGAGGATGTCCACCAACCTATAAATCGAGGGTAAAAGAAAATTATCATTGAGACAAACTTTGTTAAAGTTGGTGAAATCAATACACATTCTCCACTTTTCATTGGCCTTCTTCACCATTGCAACCTTCGAAACCAAATCAGGAGACATCATTTCTCTAATGAACCCTGTTGAAAACAATTTCCCTACCTCTTACCGTATGGCTTCCACGACCTGTGGAACAAATCTTCTTTTCTTTTGTTTAACTGGCTTGATATCAGGAGATATATTTAATCTATGAACAATCACCTAAGGATCCACACCATGTATATTGATGGCTAACCATGCAAAAATGTCGAAGTTCACTCTTAAACATTGAAAAAGTCATTTTCCTCCTCTGCCAATCCTGAAAAAATCTTTACAAACCTATCTGTGTTATCATAGAACAACTGTAAAGTTCTTGTGACCTCTACTGCTTCTGTCTTCCTAATTCTTTCCTCACCTCTAACATCCAAACTACCCAAATCCAAAACTTGACCAGCCATTCCTGTCTGCCGCATAATCTATTCTTACAGCACCTATTCGCACTTTTGCTTGATTGATTACATGACACTGTCTAGTCATTCGCTGATCAAACTTCATAAAGTCTATCCCTATCTTTATAGAAAACTTAATCTTTATACAAAAAGTGGCAATCTTATCTTAGTCATTCTCATAATGGGACGACCAAAAATGGCATTATAGGTCATTAGATTTTCTACCACAAAGAACAGAACATATTCCGATGTAGTGTGCTCACCATCCCTCAAGGTAACAGGTAAAGTAATGCATCCCTTCACCTTAACTGGAAGGTTCGCCAAACCATACAGAGGGCTTGCCCTCCTCGAAGCTTTCTCTTTCAACCCCATTTTCTAGTAAGCATCCCAAGTTAACACCTCTATAGCATTGCCACTATCAACCAAGATTCACTTCACCTCAAACCCTACTATAGTTGCTAATATAACCATCGAATCATTTATTTCTTTATCACATACCAAGTCTTCATCTTCATCATTGAAATCCACCTTCCAGTTTTCTTGCTGATATAGCCTTTTTGGCAAGCTGACTGACATTACGCTTCTAAGACGAGTCTTTCTCTTTGTGTTAGTGGTCACCCACTTTTTATTTGTACCAATTATCACATGTATTGCTTCTTTAACATTTTGCTTACCCTTATCAGCACCTCGTGAACTCTAACCTGACGAAGTTGTATCCTAAGCCACAAAATCTTTTAGCTCACCATTCCTAACTGCTTCCTCAATAGCATCTTTTAGAAAAGAACAATCCTCTATCTTATGTCTCCAGTTATTGTGAAAATTACATCTATCTCTCGAGTTTGACCTTGACACATTGCACTGCATGGAAGACTTGTCAAGATGCCCAAACTTTTAAATTAACTAAAAATATAGGCATGTGTAGGATTTAGAGGAGTATAAGTTTCAAATTTTCCATGAGAGACATACCTTATTGTTTGCTCGGCTTAAGGCCTTTGCAATGCTCTTAACGATTCATTTTGCGAATAAACCCTCTATTGTCCCCCACTTTGTATGCCTAAGCCTTAAAAGGTGGACCCCAATGACCGCAAACTCCCTGTCAGTTTCTAAATTGCTTGTCATCTTTTTGGAACATATTCCGCATCGTTCTCTTAATTTCTTTTGGTTTAGTGAACTTATGAGTCCTAATCTACCAAACTCTGTGGACTATAATTAGAAAATGAACATTGCATGTGTTCATTTTGAACTCATATGATGAAGGCATCAATGGCCCATCGATCCTCCAAATTCTTGGTATTTAACGTTGTTGCATGAAAATGTTCAACATAATCTTGCAAAGATTCTTCATCCCTCCGTTTTACTGACATCAAACTCATAGGAGTGCTAATTATTGTTCTATGAGCCCAGAATCTTTCCAAGAACATTTGACCCAACTTTGAAAAACTTTAGATGTAGCCTTGAGGGAGAGACATATACCAATCTTTTACACTTCCCTTAAGGGTCGTCAACAAGGCCTTGCATTTTGCGGCATCAAAGGCCCTTGGCACATTCATATAATCATTATACCGCATGATATGTGCTCGAGGATCTTTTCTTCCTTTAAACATTTCTTTTGGAACCTTAAACTCAGCTGGTAAGCTTACAACTGTTATCTCTGGAGCCAGTAGGTTGTTAGAACAAAACAACCAATCCATATCCTGAGTATCAGGATGCAATGCTCGCACATCTCTACGCAGAGCATCCATTTCATTCAACCATGATTTTACATGTGCCCTTACATCCTCCTCCTAGGCAGGCATGATGTTATCTTGAAGATCAAAGTTGTCAAGCTGCATCTTCCTCATCAACTCTTCATTTTGTCTTAACAATTCTTGTTCAAATGCTTGCTGTTGTTCGAACTTGGACTTTGTTAAGCCATCTGTTCTTTCATCAACCTTCGCTGCTCTAGCAAAGAGAATAACTGTTGGGGCGATGCTCATTGATCAGAGGGAAATGATGGTCCTAGATCAGAAGGAATGTTAAGATCAAAAGATTTGGAAGCACTTGCATGGCTTGAGTTGCCCAAATTTTTTGGTCGATTGGTAAACCAACTAGCCAAAAGGTCTATCTCGTTGGGTTGATTGCCGATGCCAAAACCTTCTACTTGTCCTAACGAGAATTAGTGGGGAAATTTTCGTTGGGGTGAGCCATTTTGGTTTTTTAGTAATCTGAAAAATTTGAAAATTGGAAGTTTGTCCACACTCATAGGACCACATTGTTGAGTGTTCCTGTAACAACCTGTTTTTAGTCAATTCGAAACAATGGTTTTGAGACCATAAATTTAAGGTCAAAATATTTATTTTATTATTATTTTAATGTTTACAGCATGATTGAGTGATTGTGTGAAAATTTCGTTAAGAAATTTTATCGTTTGAATGGTCAATTTGATAAAAAGGACTAAATTGCGTAAAGCGTAAAACTTGAGTTCTAATAGTTAAAGGTGTCTAATAGCTATAGAACCTTAAGTTTAAGGTCCTTATGTTTCAATTAGACCATTAATAGCATGAATGGACATATTTTAAGGTGTTTTAAATGATTTTATATAAGGTTAATATAGTAATTCATTAAATAAAGGTTAAATTATTAAAACAAAAGACAAAATTTTTCATTCATCTTTCTTCCAACAGAAATTAAGAAAGAAAAGAAGCCATGGATGAGCTTTGAAGGTTCGACTAATGAATACTTCAATTGTAATTGATTTTTGACCCAATTTTTAGTGATTTTTATGTTTTTGAGTTCGTTGTAGCTCAACCTATCTAGCTCGTACCTTCGATTTTAAAACTGTTAACATTTGTGAGAGTTTCCATTGATGTATATATGTGTTCTATGATTATTTATGATGAATTGTGAATGTTTGGTGATAGATATACAAGTTCTGTGAAGTGACTTTTAGTGAAAATGCAAAATAGGGATTAAATTGTGAAATAAATGAAAAATATGGCTGCTAGAGATATTATGGTAATTCAGCTAAACATGGGTGTCTTGAAATTTGCATGAATTTGTGATTTTGTGTAATAAGGACTAAATTGTAGAAATGTGAAAGTTTAAGGGAAAATGTGTAAAATAGACCTAATGTATATTTTGGATTGAATTGAATAAATAGATGATTAAATAAGTTAATTTTGAATATATTTAGATCTAGAAAAGTAGAATTCAGATCTAAATCGGGGGAAAACTAAAGTTATTGACTAATCGACTTAATTCGTCGTTTTCACATTCGAGGTAAGTTCGTATGTGATAAATTTCAATTCAGAATGTATTTCATATGCTTTGATATTGCATAAATTGTGAACACGAGACTGTGGATATGAACGATAGTGATTCGATGAAGAGTTGACATTCGAAATCCCAGTTGAACCTTAAGAATAGTTTAGGATGCTAGTGACATGTCATTAGGGGATTCGTTGAGTTGGCTTCAGGCCATGATATAGCACTTCGGGTGTGAGATATACCGATTTGGCTTCAGGCCATGCATATCGGTTGATTTGGCTTCGGGCCATGATATCAGTACTTCAGAGATAACTTACCTTGATTTGGCTATGGGCCATGGTATAGGTACTTATCGTGTGAGACCCTTGAGTATCCGACTTCTATTCCGAATGGTTCAACGGGTAAATGAAAAACGAGAATGTGTATGAGATTAGTACGAGATGGTAAAGGTATGTGCATAAACCATATTAGCTTTGAATCGAAGAAATGGTGAAAAAGTAAATAGTTTTGTGAATTAGTAATTGAGAGGTTTGTTAATTGATGTTGATTCTTATACTTATGATCAATTGTTGAATTATGTGTTTATGATTATATCAAATTTATGTCATACGAGCTTACTAAGCTTTATAGCTTACTTTGTTTATTTTTCCTGTGTTTTATAGTGAATACAAAGCTAGCTCAGATTCGGAAATCGCTTCACACTATCCACCTATCTTTTGGTACCTATAAACTTTCGTATTTAAGTATATGAAATGTATAGGTATTTTAAGTCATTTTAATTATGGGATGATAGTGATTTTGGTTATTTGTAATAACTTGTAATGACATATGTTTTGGTTGTAAATCTGGCCATGAGTGTTGGCTTAATTTGTTGGATTTGGTTATGTGCATATATGGTTGATATTTTGAGTTCATGAATGGATATGTGAATGGATTATATTATGAAGCTAGTGGATTTTGATATTGTATATGTTAAATGGTTGATATTAGATATGAATTATGTTTGTGAATTGGTGCAAAAATAATGTATGTTTGGTAAAGGTTTAGTTAGTATATGAATTTTGGTATGTTTTGATTAAGACTTGAGGTTATAAGCATGTTGGTTGTTAGTATTGGAAATGGTATGAATTAGCTTTGGTTGTGGCTAAATTAGATGTTCATTTATGCTATGATTTGGTGCCATTTTGGTTGTGTAGGTATATGCATATTTGGGTGGCAAATTGGCTTGGTAAATAGCCTATTTTTTGTCCACACGGGTAGAGACACGGGCATGTGTCTCAGCCATGTGTGACACATGGTTATGCTATACAGCAGTGTGTCCCCTAGTGTTGAGATTGAACTCAAGTCAATATGCTCCACACGGCCTCACACACGGGCGTGTGACTTGGCTGTGTGGTATAAGTCAGTATACCCTACAGGTTTGGCACGGCTTAGCACATGGCCTGACATACGGGTGTGTGTGGCCATTTTTAGGGCACACTGGCTAGCCACGCCATGTGACCCAAGTCAAAGAGTTACACAGGGTTAGACACGGGCTGGGACATGACCATGTGCTTCCATTTCTAATGTCTACATGGCCTGTGACACGGGCGTGTCTGGTGGCTGTGTGAGACACACGGCCTGGCCATACGACGTGTGTCCCCTATTTTGAGAAAAAAATTCAAAGTTTCGTGAAAGTTTTCTTAAGTTATCGGTATAGTCCCGAACCATTTCCAAAGCATGTTTAGGGCCTCGTAAGCTCGTAGTAAGGACAAATTCATTGAGATTGAATAATGATTGTATGAATTGATTAAATGTATATGAGAAGTATGTATAAATGTGTTGTAAGCCCGGTAATGCTCCATAATCCTATTCCGACGTTGAATACGGGTGAAGGGTGTTACAATTCTGATGTGTCCTTTAAATGGTGAAGCTATGTATTTATATGACATGGTTACTATTCATAAATGTGATGTTATAGGTAGGTTCCATACATGTCGACACGTACCTTACTCTAGGTCTAACATGTACTTATATAATGGGGGTTTGCTTGTGTGATGGCATACAAACCCACATCGTGCGGTCCCATGTGCGAACTCATAGTGTCACGTGAGCTTGAAGTGTAAACTATTTAGAACCCGACTTGAGCCCAATTAGATTATGGATCAATAATAGTGAGTATCATAACAATATTAATATTTCATCAACAACTAGAGATATTGATTCTCTCATTAAAAAATAACAACTTTATACCATATCCAATATTCAGTATCTTAAGAAAGGTCCCTACATTTATATTATTAAATAATTAATACTATCACTTCCAAAAAAAATAAAATAATTAATACAATCAGACAAAAGCCAGCCAACATGTAAGAAAGAGTTACGCCAAAGAAGAGCTAGTTTATATTCTTAAGCAGCAAGCAAACAATTGAATTGGTTTTGATTAAACTCCCCCAACTGCATTTGTTGGAATATTGTCAACAATTGACAATCCACTTTCAGAAGCAAATTGCTTTGCATCTGTAACATCATATCAGTTACAAGAGATTAAACATATGAAAGGCTAATCTGGCAAATACCTATTTGCATTTGGATTAAATATGTTAGTTTTGTCAATCAAAATTGGCTTTCTTATGCATGCGATATAACAAAAAAGTTCAAAAAGGTAATATGGAACTCACGGGAATTTGGAGACGACTCCATGTTCTACAACACCATTAACTTTTTCAAGGCTTTCAGCAACTTCAACTGTAGGTTGCAACAGAAATTAAAACCAATATAGCTTGCAAAATAAAAAACACTACTCATTTCTCTAACTTACCAAGGCTGGCTATTGGAGATGTAAAGATGACATCCAGAATATTATGACCTTCGCTAGTGACTAATGGAAAGTCACCCCCAAGTGGATCTGCATGACCTATAGATGGTCTCCTCCATACCTTCACAAATCATTAAAGTAGAAAAATGACTTTACACTCACTCTAATACAAATTTCCCAAATGAATATCTCTTTATGCACATTCTGCATTTGAATTACAACTATAACTACAAAACCAAAAATGCTAAGCTAGCTTCTAATGGTCCACTGGGGAAAGGAAATAAGAAAGCTCATTGGCTCGTGATTTAGAATCTAGAATGCTCTGCTGATGAAACATCTTTATTGTATACCTATTCTTGTATTGCAACTATTCTCTCAAAGTTTTGACATTCTAATGAGAGAAAAACTTCTATTACAAGCAACGGAAAATATGAAAGACTTGGGAACCAATGCTTATGCTTATGCTTATGCTATAGCCCATCCATCAAAACGTATTCCATAAATGTATCAGATAATCCTTTAATGATCTGCACTAGCTTGACAAGCAAGTAAATTGTTCTTTCTTCTCACTCTTTTTGACACAAAAGAGAAAAATATTGAGCAATATAAAAAAGTTACAAGAATATTTAAATTTATTGGGCATGCTTCCACATCCTTCGCAACAGTTACAACTATTCTTATAATTATTCTTCTTCTAGCCAAAGAAAATTAGGCAACCGAATTAAATACAAAGCAAGACATGGTAGGGATGAGTTGAATAAACTTCCCAAACTAAGAAAAACCAGGTAGTTTGTACTTATAAAAGCCTAAGCCGCATTATGGTAAAAATGAATAACACTTCCCTGGAATAACGTCAGCAAAATATACATATCTCTCTATCGGTATATGTTTGTCTTTTGTGTGTGTGCCTATAGAGAGGTTACGTCTGAATAACCTTAAAATTCTTTTTGGAAAAAGAAAATAAATAACTAAATTGCATCAAGTACAAAGCAAAGCATGGAAGGAGCTGAGTTGCATAAACTTCATGTATAACTCAGTAGTTCATACTTGCAAAGAGCTAACCTATATGAATATTTAATTCAATCCATCCAAAGGAGACTAAAATCTTAGAACCCAATAGAGAGAAACCTAGATCTCTTTAGGGTTTTTTTTTTTTAGAAATTTTGCTTAAGGTTCCTTTAAATAAGGATCAGTCTTATTAAGCCTGTCATAGAAAGGAAATAAGTTAACTGAAATAAAAGCACAATCAAGAAAACTACGGAAAGAAATAAAATCACCATCTAAACTTATTAAAGAATTGAAATTGTTAAAAACGGAATAAGAAGCAACTAAATAATTCTACAATCCCCAACTATCTGCTATCAAATAATAATCTCTAAAAAACTGCTTTACAATTGGTTAACAGCTATACAATTTGTCAACAGTTAACACTCCACCTCAAGTTGGTGCATAGATATTACTGTTGAAATATGTATATATTTTAAATTTATTTAGGTAGATAAATATTATTTAGGTAGATAAATTTTATTCATATTTTTATTTTATCTTTTAGTAATTTATTAGAGTTAGGAAACTATTTTCTTTTATGTTTTAGTAGTTTATTAGAATAAGGGAACTATTTTCCCAATTAGGATTAGAACTCTTTTCTCTATTTAAAGTTCAGTTTTTTAGTTAATAAAGAGATAACAGTTTTATTAAAAGCTCTCTTGAAAACTTTCATGGCATCTGAGCTAGGTTAAATCTCTAGTATTATGGTTAAAACAGCCTCCACTGGAGATAAGAGGTCCAATAATCAAACAGAGGAAGAAAGTTCTATCGTTGAAACAACTACCGAGAGTACAATGACTCAAGGGATAGATGCGTCTCACCTTTCTTTTCAACTGACATCTCACAAGTTGAACGGCAAGAATTATCTGAAATGGTCGCAATCCGTAAAGTTAGCAATTGATGGGCGCGGCAAGTTGGGTCATTTAAATGGAGAAGTTGAGCAACCACAGGTGGGCAATCCAAAGATGAGCAAGTGGAGATCAGAAAATTCTATGATAATTGCATGGCTTATTAATTCCATGGAAGCATCCGTAGGTAAACCTTTTCTTTTTCTCCAAACTGCTAAAGATGTTTGGGACTCTGTGAAAGACACCTATTCAGATTTAGAAAACGCTTCACAGATTTTTGAGTTAAAAATAAAACTTTGGAAAGCTAAGCAAGGGGAAAAAGAAGTTACTCTTTATTATAACAAGATGATGTCTCTTTGGCAAGAACTGGATCAGTGTTATAATGATGAATGGGAGTGTCTCGGAGATTGTGTAAAAGCTATGAAAAAAGAAGAGAATGAAAGAGTTTATTTGTTTCTGGCTGGTTTAAATAAAGAATTTGATGAAGTGAGATCTTGGATCCTAGGGAAAAAATCACTTCCAAAACTTCGTGAGATTTTTCTGAGGTTAGAAGAGATGAGACAAGGAGAAAAGTAATGTTAAAGCCAGGGTTTGAAGCTAATGATGATAATCCTGCTCTTGTAACTATTAAAAATAATGATGATAGTGAAAAAAAGAAAAAACCTTGGTGCGATCACTGCAAAAAATATTGGCACACTTAAGAAACGTGTTAGAAGCTCTATGGGAAACCGACAAATGGGAAAAAAAAGAGTGACAATGGTCGTGGTTCACAATCAGGAGATAGCAGAGCTTTCCAAAAAACTAATGGAAATTATGAGGGCCAAAGTTCTCTAGAAGGGTCTCCATTCACTAAGGAACAATTAGAGCATCTACCCAAGTTTTTTCAATCACCACAATTTCGGATGAATCCTTCTATTCCTAACTCATCCAATAATCCTTCTTCCTCTTTTGCCTAATCAGGTACTGATTTTTCTATTTTTCAGTGTCAAGCCTTGTAAAACAAACACATGGATCATTGATTCTAGAGCTAGTGATCACATGACTAGTAGTCCTTTTCTTTTTTCAACTTACACACCTTGCGCAGGAAACAAAAATATCAAAGTAGTAGATGGGTCTTTCTCGGCAATAACTGGGAAAGACACTGTTAAAATTTCATCTTCCTTGGTTTTACATGATGTTTTACATGTGCCAGTGCCAAATCTAGCTTGTAATCTCATATCGGTTAGTAAATTATCCCAGTCCTCAAATTGTCATGTTATATTTGACTCCTCTATGTGTAAGTTTCAGGACATGGCATCGGGGAGGATCATTGGCAATGCTAAAGAATTTGGTGGAATTTACTTTTTTGAAGACGACTATCTAAGTCAACCAACAACTACTTTATGTTTAAATTCTGTTTCTGATTTTTATAAGGTTATGATTTGGCATTATAGGCTTGGACATCCTAATTTTTACTATTTAAGATATTTGTTACCTAATCTATTTAAAAATAAAAGTCCTTCTTCATATCATTGTGAATTTTGTGAATTGGCTAAGCATCATCGGTCATTCTTTCCACCTTAAAAATATAAAGCCTCTAAACCTTTTTCGTTAATTCATAGTGATGTTTGGGGACTTTCAAGTGTCTCGACTTTTTCAGGAAAACGTTGGTTTGTCACATTTATTGATGATCATACTCGACTTTGTTGGGTGTTTTTATTAAAAGATAAGCCTGAAGTTAAAAATGTGTTTCAGTCTTTTATACTATGGTGAAAACACAATTTGGTGTGAAAATAGAAGTATTTCGGACTAACAATGGTGGGGAATTTTTTAGCGACCAATTAGGTATTTTCTTAACCAAACATGGAATAGTCCACCAAAGTTCTTGTACAAATACACCACAACAAAATGGGATTGTAAAAAGAAAAAACCGACATATTTTGGAAGTAACTAAAGCCTTGATGTTCACTAGTCAGGTACCATGTTATCTTTGGGGCCAAGCCTTGTTAACAGCTACATATCTTATTAATTAGAATGCCCAGTAAAACTCTAAATTATAGAACTCCTTTTCGTCTCTTTAAAGATAACTTTCCTAACTCTAAATTGATCACAGATTTATCCCTCCAATTTTTTGGGTGTAGTGTTTTTGTTCATCTTCACAACTAAGGTAAACTAGATCCTAGAGCAAAAAAATATGCCTTTGTTGGTTATGCTTCTAATAAAAAGGGTTACAAATGTTATGATCCAATTGATAGGAAGATTATTGTTACCATGGATGTCACATTTGTTGAAACACAATCTTATTTTAATTCTAATCTTCAAGGAGGGAATTATATTAAGGAAGATTCTATAATTGATTAAGAAAAAACTAAGAATATACAACATAGGGATTCTAATAATGGGGAAGGTGAATTTATGATTAACACAGAAGTTAATGATGTTAATATTAATGAAAAGGAGTATGAAGGTGTAGAGTTTGATCATGAGAATAAAGAACAAACAAAGGAGTTAATTGTTTACTCAAGAAGAAATCAAAATCAAGAAAGTGGAATCCACCAAATTCATCACCAATAATCCGACCCGTAAGATCCTGTCAAAAGTCCAGGTAAAGTTCGTAATCCAGCCAATGTTTTTTCTGATTTAGATATTCCAATGCCAAAATAAGAGGTGTTAGAAATATTGTCAAATATCTCATGTCTAACTTTGTATCCTATAAAGCCTTGTCTTTGACATTCTCAACCTTTGTTACGTGTCTCGATATTGTAAAAATACCCAAAAATGTGAAAGATGCTTTACAGGTTCTTGAGTGGAAGGAGGCTATTTTAGAGGAGATGCGCCCTCTTGAAAAAACAGGTACATGGGAAACAATGGAATTACCTGTAGGGAAAAAAACAATGGGCTGTAAATGAATGTTCACAACCAAATTCGAACCAGATGGATCTTTAGATAGATACAAAGCCTAGTTGGTGGCTAAAGGGTATACTCAAACATACGGGATAGATTATCTTGAAACATTTGCTCCAGTGGCCAAATTAAATTTCGTTAGAGTTCTTTATCAATTGCTGTTAATCTTGATTGGTCTTTACAGCAGCTAGATGTGAAGAATGCTTTCCTAAATGGGAAATTTGAAGAAGAAGTTTACATGGATCCTCCTCCAGGTTTTGAAGAAAAATTTGGAACTCGAGTATGTAAACTCAAGAAATCTTGTATGGTCTAAAGTAGTCTCCTCGAGCTTAGTTTGAATGATTCACTCAAGTTGTTAAAAAACAATATTACTCACAAGGGCAAGCTGATCACACAATGTTCTATCGACATTCACAAAAGGTAGACTATAGTTATTATAGTTTATGTCGATGATATCATTATTACAGGGGATGATGTGGATGAAATAAGGTGTCTCAGAAGCATCTAGCATGGAGTTTGAGGTCAAAGACTTGGGTCTTTTGAAATACTTTCTTGGAATAGAAGTGCTCGATCAAGGAAGGGTCTTGTGGTCTTTCAAAAAATATGTGATTGATCTTTTAAAAAGCTGGATAGTGGTGCCGCCAGCTGACACACCAATTGATCCAAATGTAAAATTCAGAAATAAAGAAAGTCAATTAGTTGATAAAGGGCAGAACCAAAGATTAGTTGGTAAATTAATTACTTGTCACATACAAGGCCAGGCATAGCTTTTGCAGTGAGCTTAGTGAGTCAATTATGCACTCCCCAATGGAGGAACATGAAGAAGCAGTGTTTTGATTCTAAGATACTTGAAGAGTTCACCTGGAAAGGCTTATTCTTCAAGAAATCCGAACAAAGAGGAATTGAAGCTTATACAGGTGCAGATTGGGCAGGCTCAATAACAGATAGAAGATCTACATCAGGATACTGTATATTTATTTGGGGAAACCTCGTGACTTGGCGAAGCAAAAACAAAGTGTTGTAGCAAGAAGTAGTGCAGAGGCTGAGTTTAAATCAATGGCTCAAGGAATTTGTGAAATGATGTGGTTAAAAAGAATTATGGAAGAGCTGAGGAAACCAATAACTTCACCAATGAAGTTGTACTGTGATAGCAAAGCTGCCATTAGTATTGCTCACAACCCAGTTCAACGTGACAGAACTAAACATGTTGAGATTGATAGACACTTTATTAAGGAGAAGATTGAAGAAGGCTAAGTGTGCATGCCGTTTGTTCCTTCAAAACAACAGATTGCTGACATACTCACCAAAAGAGTCTCTAAGACAAGTTTTGATTTTCTTGTAAGCAAGTTGGGCATGATTGATATATATGCACCAACTTGAGGGAGGGTGTTGAAATATGTATATATTTTAAATTTATTTAGGTAGATAAATATTATTTAGGTAGATAAGTTTTATTCATATTTTAGGAATATTTTTATTTTATCTTTTAGTAGTTTATTAGAGTTAGGAAACTATTTTCTTTTATGCTTTAGTAGTTTATTAGAATAAGGGAACTATTTTCCCAATTAAGATTAGAACTCTTTTCTCTATTTAAAGTTCAGGTTTTTAGTTAATAAATAGATAACAGTTTTATTAAAAGCTCTCTTGAAAACTTTCAATTACATATGCCCAACTTGCAAACCAAATTATGATAAATTTTTGTTGTTTATTTCTATAGTGAAGATGTTAGCTAACTGTCTGTCTGATGTCACATGGATTAGTTTTAGAGCTCCAATAGTCAACTTTTCTTTGATAACGTATCGATTGATTTCGATGTGTTTAGTTCAATCATGTTGAACCAGAGTCTGAGCAATACTAATGGGAGCTTTATTATCATAATACAAAGATAATTTGCTTTCTTCTGATAATTTTAGTTCCTCCAGTAATTTCTGTGACCATAAAAGTTCACAAACTCCCTAACCCATGGCTTTATATTCTGCCTCTGCATTTAATCTAGCAACCACACTTATTTTTTTCTCCTCCAAGTGAACAGGTTTCCTCCCACGAAAGTGCAATACCTAGATGTAGACCTCCTATCATCCAGAGAATTTGTCCAATCTGCATCTGTAAAGGCTTCTATTGAAGATGACCATGTTTAGAGAAAAGGACAGCTTTTCCTGGTGCAAACTTAGATAGCGTAGAATGCGGAAAACAGTCTGTATGTAAGGTAAAGTAGGAAACTCCCTTAGAGTTCCTCCACCATAGGCAAAACCCAGAATTGAAACAAGGCAAAGACCCTTTTGTTAAATTTGATTTTCCCATTAATCACCCAGTAACTTGATCCCATACTCATGGTCATAACATAACAACACTACTGTATTTTTCAAAAATGAGAGTTGCTTTCCAAAAAGGGAAGAAATTTGTGTTGCTCTTCAAAAGGATATAATGATTTCATGTTACATCGTGAATCAAAATCTCAGTCTGTTGCTAATGGCTCTGTAAATGGACATGTTTCTAACAATTTTAAGCCCCCTAGTCTAGAAATGTATTGTAACACCCCGTGCCCAAGACCGTTGCCGGAGTCGAACACGAGGTGCTGACCGACTTAGTTCATTTACTTTGTTTTCACAGTCCATTAAAAAAATTCCAGACAGGCTGGCTAACCGCGTCACTGTCGCCTTAAAAATCATATCTCGAGTTCCAAAACTCGAAATCTGATTCCGTAAATTTTCCCTGAAATTAGACTCATATATCCATCTGTGGATTTATTCTAGAATTTTGGTCAGGCCAATTGGTACAGTTTATTAGTTAAAGTCTCCCCTGATTCTGGGTTCGACTACTCTGACCTTCACGTATTATGACTTGGATATCTCCCTGTACAGAGCTTCATACTCATGCCGTTTGTTTCTAATGAAACTAGACTCAAAGGGGAATCTATACATATAAGGAATGACTTCTAATTATCTCTGGATAATTTATGTAAATTTTCAAAGTCGAAATAGGAGATCCAGAAACCATTCTGGCCCTGTTTCACGAGAACTTTAATATCTCTTAATATACTATTCATATGATTGTTTCGTTACTTTCATATGAAAATAGATTCATCAAGGTTCGATTATATAATTTATTCACTATTTAATTCCATTCCTACAATTTTAGTGATTTTTCAAATTCACACCACTGCTGCTGTCAGCATCTGTTTTCAAGGTAAACTTTACCTATTTCGTGGTTACCATGGACCAACTAGAGTTTTGTCATACATAGGTCCGCATATGATCATATTTAGCCATTCCAATGGCTGATCATTTGCCCAACACTTCCATTCCAGTCCATAGTCACATCATGAAACCATATATATATACATAAACACAAATGGTCTAATGCCATACTCCACTTCTACGAGCCATTTTCGCATGGCTGTACACACATACATCACAAAAAGTACTTGAAAAACACAAAGGGTAGTCCTATACATGCCATATCCAGAGTTCAACTAAAAGAGTACCCAAAGGGCTTTGATAGTGTGGATGACTTCGACTTCGATGATCCCGAATCCGATATCTAACGAACAAAATCTATAAAACATAGAGCCAAAGCAATGGGGTAAGCATTTTAAAGCTTAGTAAGTTTCAAGTAATGAATCGGCTTTGACTAAGTATTACATTCACATAGCTATATGAATCACTTTATTATACACATTCTCATAAACATACTTACTTCACACTTCATCAACATATATACACGAGGTATTAACCTATCTAAAAGCCGAAAGTTCGTTAGTCGATTGAACGAATACTATTTAAAACGAATCGACTTTTCCGATGCACACGCAAACATACCTTATCGTTTGGGTTTTTTCGAGCGTATTAATTGAATTTATTACAGCACAACACGCTCACCTTCGAACCCGAGTTTCTTCGGAATTTAGCCGGATATAACCACAAGCACAATTGCCTTCGGGTCTTAACCCGGGTATAGCAACTCGCACAAATGCCTTCGGGTCTTAGCCCGAATATATCAACTCCCACAAATGCCTTCGGTCTTAGCCGGATATATCACTCGCACAATGCCTTCGGGTCTTAGCCCGGATAAAATCACTAGCATAAATGCCTTCGGGACTTAGCCCGGATAAAATCACTAGCATAAATGCCTTCGGGACTTACCGGATATCATTCAAATGCTCATGCACACATATATCAATAATCATGACACATCCATATTTCATTTTCGTTACTAAGGCTCAAACACAAAACATTTATTAAACCTTTCCAATTTCGGCTCAATAGCCACACACAAAGAGCATGATTTCAATTGGCTTTATAACATAGTCTCTATGCACATTCGGCTATCCGTCATAGTATGACTAATCATTTCAATATAATTCAAGTAGGGTCATTACTCGAAGACTTACCTCGATGTTGTCGAACGGTTTCGACGGCTATTCGACACTTTTTCCTTCCCTTTATCGAATTTAGTTCCCCTTTGCTCTTGAGCTTATTCAAACAAATTTAACTCATTAAAGTCTCATTTTGCTAGCTATGGCCGAATATGACAAGGAGTTTGATAGGTCATATGGCCACCTTTTAGCTCAAATACACAATGGTCATACGCTTTTAATCACATCAAGCAATTTAATACAATTCATTGAACATCAAAGAGAAGCTCAAGGTACTTAGCCCATATATACATTAGACATTAGAGTCACATATGTACGAAATTACGAATCGAATTCAACATACTAGCTAATATTTCCCTTAGCCGAATTTTCTAAGTCAAGATAAAGCCATCAATATTCTTACCTATGGCCGAACATACACATCAACTTATGTACTCATTCATGTGGGCCGAACATACATGTCTATGTTGAGGCCGATTGCAACACTCAATACATTCTACAAGTATGGTCACTTGTATTGACTAAACACCATTTTGTTTCAAGTTCAAAACTTGGCCCATACACATATATACACTAGTAAAGCATCCTCTCCCTTTCCATCAATTCAACACATGCATTACTCATTAATATACAAAATTATATTCGGCCTTAGCACACAACTTGCTAGCCGATTCTTCTCCATCTAGCAACTAATGCACATATGTGCTCATTTGTTAGACTCTACTTCATCTAACAACAACCATATTTTCCCTTCTACTTCCTACCATGGCCAAATGCATCACAACACCATACCATTTCAATTTTTTGTCATGGTTAAACAAAGAACTTAATGTCTCACTCAAAAATGCTAAAAAGAAGATTCAAGAATCATCAATCCACCATCACATGCACCATTACAAAGCTTCACTTTTAGCATGCAAATGATATCAACACCAATCCACCTTGGCCGAATATCATCTCCATGACATAGTAAAGATTTGACCATGGGCTATTTAGAACTCAAGCTAACTACTAAAACTTGCATGCATCTCATGGAACATCATCAAACACCTTAGTCTATCAAACCACCATAGCCGATTTCCTCAAAGCTCTTTTTCCTACTTTTCTTTCTCCTATTCGGCCAAGAACAACATGAGAGCTTTTCTCTTCTTTTTTTTTTGGTCATGCATGAGAATGATGACACATTTTGTCTCTTTGTTTTCTTCCTTCAATTTCTTATTAGTTTATTGCCCATGCTTCTTATT